>NW_023366851.1:0-78109 GCF_902167145.1 Zea mays
CTTAGCTTTAACTCGAGTGAATACTTCGTTTAAAATGTTTGAGCTAAAAGATTCAAACAAGCAATTATTAGCTCTTTTCTTTTTTATCACTTGCAGTTGGTTTCAAGGTAGCAAGTCATTCTAGCACTACAATAGAAACTTTTAGTGCCATCGAAGTGCAGAGGCCTAGCGGTATCCATCCTTCCCACTTAAAATAGTCGAATCAATGGAGGTGAAGCCAAAGATCTAAAATGAGCCAACAGACTATAATACCACTTGTAAGAATCCTGGTGCATAAGAGAAGGGTGAGTTAGGCAACTTAAAACTACTTCTAACTATGGCCTCTGATTTTTAACCTAGTCAAAACCTATGTGCCAGGTACCATAATTAGGGGTACCTGGATTATGCCCCTAAACATATGTAACACCTGAGTACCAAAAACAGAAGACGCATTCCCCAAGATCAAGCAAAGTGGAATCACTATTTGCGTGAGGCCCCGCTCAACGATCGCTCAAAACTACTTCTCGCTTGAGCCCATCCACGGGTGAAGGCTACGCCCATGAGAATTCCTCGACTCGCCCGAGGGCCCCCTTCACAAAAAGCGATTTCCATCTCGCCTGAGCTCATCTCGTTCGGAGGACAACCTCAAGACTTGTCGGTACCGTAATTAGGGGTACCCCCAACGCTCCTAAACGGCTGGTAACCACCCTCAGCACAAACTGCAAAGGCTGTGGGCACGGTTCAAGACAAGACCTCGTCTACCAAGGGACGCAATCTCGCCTCGCCCGAGCCTGGCCTCGGGCGGAACAGTAGTCCCGGACGAATTCACGCCTCGCCCGAGGGCTTCCTCAGGCGGTGGGCGTACCCTCGGCTCGCCCGAAGCCCAGCTCGGGTAGGCTTCGTCGAGAAGCAACCTTGGCCAACTCGCCTTACCAACCGACCATATCGCAGGCGCATTCAATGCGAAGATCGCCTGACACCTTATCCTGACACGCGCGCCTCAGTCGGCAAGGTCGAAGTGACCGCAGTCACTTCGCCCCTTCACTGACCGATCTAACAGGAAAACAGCGCTGCTCGCCCCGCTCCGACTGCTGTGCCACCCACCGGGGTAAGGCTGACAACGACCGAGTTCAGCCTCGGGCGCAACAGGAAGCTCCACCTCACTCGACCTTAGGCCTCGGCCTCGGGAGAAGGTCTCCGCCTCGCCCGACCCTAGGGCTCGGCCTCAGCATCAGCCTCAGGAGGAATCGCGTCCTCGCCCGACCCGATCTCGACCTCAGGAGAAGCCTCCGCCTCGCCCGACCTTGGGCTCGGACCGACCGCGCCACAGGGGATACATCATTACCCTACCCCTAAGCTAGCTCAGGCTACGAGGGAACAAGACCAGCGTCCCATCTGGCTCGCCCCGGTAAACAGGTGATGATGGTTCCCCGCGTGCGCCCATGACGTCGGTGGTTCTCAGCCCCCTACGAAAGCAAGGAGACGTCAGCAGGATCCCAGCCAGCACCACCAACTGTGCTTCTACAAGGCTCAGGCGCTCCTCCGACGGCCACGTTATCTCGTACACAAGGCTCAAGCACTTCTCCGGCAGCCACGTTGGCATGTACACAGGGCTCAGGCACTCCTCTGCCGGACACGTTAGCGCATAGCTACACCCCCATTGTACATCTGGACCCTCTCCTTGCATCTATAAAAGGGAGGTCCAGGGCCTTCCTGAAGAGGAGGTCGCGCGGGGAAACAGGCAAAACGAACAGGCTCTCTCCCTCTCTCGCGACGCTTGTAACCCCTACTACGAGCACCCCCCGGCGCGAGATAATACATTTCTCCCTTGTGTTTCCATCTTGCGCCAACCCATCTGGACAATGGCACGCGGCGATAAATTCACTGGTCGACCCAGTCGAGGGTCCCCCGGGGTCCGAGACGCCGACAGTTGGCGCGCCAGGTAGGGGCCTGTTGTGTGTTAACGAACACCTTTCCCGTTGAGTTCCAGATGGGTAGTCTCCAGCAACCTCTACAAGCCCGGGACGCTGCTCCGCTTCGGGAGTCTCGAGTTCATGTCCCGTCGACGGCAGCTACGACATGGTACTCCTCCCCCCGCGGCGCGACAGCGACAACGACGACCGTCAGCTCGCCCGACGGCGGCGAACTCGACGACGTCTTCCCCCTACGGAGGAAGAGCAGCATCCGGGTTTGCCTTCGCATCCCTCCTCGCCGCAGGAGGAGGAGGCGGGGCAACTGTGGCCAGGCAAGAGGCAACACCTCGTCGTTTGTCGCTCCAGAGCGAGTCGACGACACCGGCACCCCAGCGGGGGACATGTCGGGCGTTGTCCTCGCGCCTGAGAACAACGACGGGCGTTGCTTCCCCGCAACATGCCAACCCCAAGCGGACTGATGACGCCAGCACTCTCGTGAAGGACTTGATGGACATCAACCTTGTACCTGAGGTGACGGTGCATTTCGTCCCCGACGTGACTTCGCCACCGTCCATCGATCAAGAGGGACCGTCCGTTTTCCACCCTATGCCTTTCAGATTCAGTTTCGATCCACCAAGCGACCCCGCTTCGGTGAGCGCTTTCGTAAAGGCATATCCTAACCTTTCGGGGTACCATATGTGGTCAACCTGGGACCAACTGACGGTCGTCTCAACCTACGGGCCCCCGGTTCCGAGGAAGAGGACGGTCCCGACTCCGGTTGGGATTTCTCCGGGCTCAGTAATCCCAGTGCCATGCGAGACTTCATGACCGCATGTGACTACTACCTCTCCGATTGCTCCGATGACGGCCACAGCCTTAGCGACGAGGGTTGTGGCCCAAGTCGCGAATGTTTCCACGTCGATCTAGGGGGTCACGACGAAGGCAACCACCTCGGTATGCCGGAGGATGACGATCCCCCTAGGCCTGCACCTCACGTTGACATCCTGCGGGAGCTAGCTGTGGTCCCAGTCCCTGCGGGGGGTCAGGACACACAGCTCGAGCAAATCCGCGAGATGCAGGCCAAGCTCGACGAGGAAGCAGGGCAACTTGTGCAGCTCCGGCAAAACGTCGAGCAGGAGTGGGGTAGGCCGAGCACTCGCTGGAGAAGCGCGTCATCAGGCCCGGGACGTCCAACACCGAATCGTTGACGATGCCAGGGCAAGGCTGCCCCCAGCCTCAAGCGGGGTCGGCCAGAATCTAGCTGTAGCGGCAATACTACTCCGAGTAATGCCGGAGCCATCCACCACCGAGGGGCAGCGTATCCAGGGAGAACTCAAGAATATCCTGGAGGATGCCGCGGTCCGACGGGCCGAGAGCTCTGCCTCCCGAAGGCAAGGGTGCCCCTCGGATCATTGCGCAACGACTTCCTGACTCATGCGGGAGGCCTCGGTCCGCACCAGGCGCACGCGGGACGGGGCGCATACAGCCCTAGATCGCCCCGGCGACGAGCACCACCGCCGCGATCGTCGAGCCCGCCTCGACGAGAGGGTGCACCGAGGCTACCATCCCAGACGCGGAGGACGCTACGACAGTGAGGAGGATCGGAGTCCCTCGCCCGAACCGCCAGGTCCACAAGCCTTCAGCCGGGCCATACGACGGGCGCCGTTCCCGACCCGGTTCCGGGCCCCGACTACCATCACCAAGTACTCGAGGGAAACAAGGCCGGAGTTGTGGCTTGCGGACTACCGGCTGGCATGCCAGCTGGGAGGAACGGACGACGACAATCTCATCATCCACAACCTTCTCCTGTTCCTCTCCGACGCCGCCTAGGCCTGGCTGGAGCATCTGCCTCCCGCGCAGATTTCCAACTAGGACGACCTGGTCAAGGCCTTCGCTGGAAATTTCCAGGGCACGTACGTGCGCCCTGGAAACTCATGGGATCTCCGAAGCTACCGCCAGTAGCCGGGGGAATCCCTGCGAGAGTACATCCGATGGTTTTCGAAGCAGCGCACCGAGCTGCCCAACATCACCGACTCGGATGTTATCGGGGCGTTCCTCGCCGGCACCACTTGCCGCGACCTAGTGAGCAAACTGGGCGCAAGACCCCCACCAAGGCTAGCGAATTGATGGACATCGCCACCAAGTTTGCCTCTGGTAAGGAGGCGGTCGAGGCCATCTTTCGGAAGGACAAGCAGCCTCAGGGAAGGCAGCAGGAAGACGTCTCCGAGGCGTCCGCCCAGCGGGGCACGAAGAAGAAGGCCAAGAAGAAGGCGCAAGCAAAGCGCGACGCCGCTGACGCGAGTCTTGTCGCTGCTGCCGAGCACAGGAACCCTCGGAAGCCTCCCGGAGGGGCCAACCTGTTCGACAAGATGCTCAAGGAGTCGTGCCCCTATCACCAGGGTCCCGTCAAGCACACCCTTGAGGAATGCTTCATGCTTCGGCGCTACTTCCATAAGGCCGGGCTCCCGGCGGGAGATGACAAAGGCCAAGACGACAACAAGAAAGAGGGCGACAAGGAAGAGGAGTTCCCCGAGGTCCACAGCTGCTTCATGATCTACGGTGGGAAAGTGGCGAACGCCTCGGCTCGACACCGCAAGCAGGAGCGCCGGGAGGTCTGCTCGGTGAAGGTGGCGGCGCTAGTATACCTAGACTGGTCCGACAAGCCCATCACCTTTGACCAAGGCGACCACCCTGACTGCGTGCCGAGCCCAGGAAGGTACCCGCTCGTTGTCGATCCTGTCATCTGCAACGCTAGGCTCACCAAGGTCCTCATGGACGGGGGTAGCAGCCTCAACATCATCTACGCCGAGACCCTCGGGCTCTTGAAGATCGACCTGTCCACGATCCGGGCCGGTGCGACGCCCTTTCACGGGATCATCCCCGGAAAGTGTGTCCTGCCCCTTGGGCAACTCGATTTGTCCGTTTGCTTCGGGACTCCCTCCAACTTCCGAAAATAAACCCTCATGTTCGAGGTGGTCAGGTTCCAAGGGACCTACCACGCGGTGTTGGGAAGGCCGTGCTATGCCAAGTTCATGGCCGTCCCCAACTACACGTACCTCAAGCTCAAGATGCCAGGCCCCAACGGGGTCATCACCGTCGGATCCAAGTACCGCCACGCGTACGAATGCGACGTGGAATGCGTGGAGTACGCCGAGGCCATCGCCGAGTCCGAGGCCCTCATCGCCGACCTAGAGTGCCTCTCCAAGAAGGTGCCCGATGCAAAGCGCCATGCCGGCAACTTCGAACCGGCCGAGGCGGTTAAGTCCGTCCCTCTTGACCCCAGCAATAACGCCGACAAGAAGGTCCATATCGGCTCCGAGCTCGACCCTAAATAGGAAGCAGTGCTCGTCGACTTCCTCCGCGCAAACGCCGAAGTTTTTGCGTGGAGTCCCTCGGACATGCCCGGCATACCGAGGGATGTCGCCGAGCACTCAATGGACATCCAAGCCGGTGCCCGACCCATGAAGCAGCATCTGCACCGTTTCGACGAAGAAAAGTGCAGAGCCATAGGCGAGGAGATCCACAAGCTAATGGCCACAGGGTTCATCAAAGAGGTATTCCATCATGAATGGTTAGCTAACCCTGTGCTTGTGAAAAAGAAAGGTGGGAAATGGAGGATTTGCGTCGACTACACCAGGTTGAATAAAGCATGTCCGAAGGTTCCCTACCCTCTGCCTCGCATCGATCAAATTGTGGACTTCACTGCTGGGTGCGAAACCCTGTCATTCCTCGACGCCTATTCAGGTTATCATCAAATCAAGATGAGAGAGTCCGACCAGCTCGCGACTTCTTTCATCACACCTTTTGGCATGTATTGTTATACTACTATGCCATTTGGCTTGAGGAATGCAGGTGCGACATACAAAAGGTGCATGAACCACGTGTTTGGAGAGCACATCGGACGGACGGTCGAGGCTTACGTCGATGACATCGTTGTCAAGACAAGGAAGGCCTCCGACCTCCTCTCTGACCTTGAAACGACATTCAAGTGTCTGAGAGCGAAAGGCGTGAAACTCAATCCCGAGAAGTGTGTCTTCGGAGTCCCTCGAGGCATGCTCCTGGGGTTCATCGTCTCCGAGCGGGGCATCGAGGCCAACCCTAACATGGGGCCTATCGTGGCCATCACCAACATGGGGCCTATCAAAGATTTGAAAGGAGTACAAAGGGTCATGGGATGCCTTGCGGCTCTGAGCCGCTTCATCTCGCGCCTCGGCGAGAAAGGATTGCCCTTGTACCGCCTCTTAAGGAAGGCCGAGCGCTTCACTTGGACCCCCGAGGCCGAGAAAGCCCTTGGAAACCTTAAGGCACTCCTTACCAATGCGCCCATCTTGGTGCCCCCCGCTGCAGGAGAAGCCCTCTTGATCTACGTAGCCGCAACCACGCAGGTGGTCAGCGCCGCGATTGTAGTCGAGAGACGAGAAGAAGGGCACGCACTGCTCGTCCAGAGCCCGATCTACTTCATCAGCGAGGTGCTATCCGAGACCAAGATTCGCTACCCACAAATTCAGAAGTTACTATACGCAGTAATTCTGACGCGGCGAAAGTTACGACACTACTTCGAGTCTCATCCGATGACTGTGGTGTCATCCTTCCCCCTGGGGGAGATCATCCAGTGCCGAGAGGCCTCAGGTAGGATAGCAAAGTGGGCAGTGGAACTCATGGGCGAAACGATTTCATTCGCTCCTCGGAAGGCCATAAAATCTCAAGCCTTAGCAGACTTCCTGGCTGAATGGGTCGACACCCAACTGCCAACAGATCCAATCCAAGTCGAGCTTTGGACCATGTACTTCGATGGGTCGCTAATGAAAACAGGAGCAGGTGCTGGCTTGCTCTTCATCTCACCCTTCGGGAAACACTTGCGCTACGTGATACGCCTCCATTTCCCGGCGTCAAACAACGTGGCCGAGTAGGAAGCCTTGGTTAATGGGTTGTGCATCGCCGTCGAGCTAGGGGTTCGGCGCCTCGACACTCGGGGCGACTCGCAGCTCGTCATCGACCAAGTCATGAAGAACTCCCACTGTCGCGATCGAAAAATGGAGGCCTATTGCGACGAAGTTCGGCGCTTGGAGGAGAAGTTCCATGGGTTGGAACTCAACCATGTTGCTCGACAGTACAACGAGACTGCGGATGAGATGGCTAAAATAGCCTCGGGGCAGACGGCGGTCCCCCGAACGTCTTCTGCAGGGACATACATCAACCGTCCGTCAAACTTGACGACGCGCCCGAGCCCGACGAGACCTCGGCCCAGCCCGAGGTACCCTCGGCCGCCGAGGGTGAAGCCCTGTGCGTCGAGGGGGAGCGGAATGGGGTCACGCCAAATCCGAACTGGCAGACCCCGTACCTGGAATATCTCCTCCGAGGAGAGCTACTCCTCGACAAGGTCGAAGCTCGGCGACTGGCTCGGCGCGCCAAGTCGTTCGTGTTATTAGGTGATGAAAAGGAGCTCTACCACCGCATCCCCTCAGGCATTCTCCAACGATGCATATCCGTCGCCGAAGGACAAGAGCTGCTGCAAGAGATACACTCGGGGGCTTGCGGTCACCATGCAGCACCTCGGGCCCTCGTCGGGAACACTTTCTGACAAGGTTTCTACTGGCCGACCGCGGTGGCAGACGCCACTAGGATTGTACGCTCCTGCCAAGGGTGTCAATTCTACGTGAGATAGACGCACCTGCCCGCTCAGGCCCTACAGACAATACCCATCACCTGGTCGTTTGCTGTGTGGGGTCTGGACCTCGTTGATCTATTGCAGAAGGCACCCGGGGGCTTCTCACACCTGCTGGTCGCCATCGACAAATTCTCCAAGTGGATCGAGGTCCGACCCTTAACCAGCATCAGGTCCGAGCAGGCAGTGGCGTTCTTCACGAACATCATCCATCACTTTGGGGTCTCGAACTCCATCATCACCGACAATGGCACACAGTTCATTGGGAAGAAGTTCCTGGACTTCTGCGAGGACCACCACATCCATGTGGACTGGGCCATCGTAGCTCACCCCATGACGAATGGGCAGGTGGAGCGTGCCAACGGTATGATTTTGCAGGGATTTAAACCGAGGATCTACAACGACCTCAACAAGTTTGGCAAGCGGTGGATGAAAGAGCTACCCTCGGTGGTCTGGAGTCTGAGGACGACGTCGAGCCGAGCCACGGGTTTCTCGCCGTTCTTTCTAGTCTATGGGGCCGAGGCTGTCCTACCCACGGACTTAGAATACGGCTCCCCGAGGACAAAGGCGTACGACGACCGCAGCAACCAGACCAGCCGAGAAGATTCATTGGACCGGCTCGAAGAGGCTCGGGACGTGGCCTTACTCCACTCCGTGCAGTATCAGCAGTCTCTGCGACGCTACCACGCCCGAAGGGTTCGGCCCCGAGGCTTCCAAGTGGGAGACTTGGTACTTCGGCTGCGACAAGACACCCGAGGGCGCCACAAGCCTACTCCTCCCTGGGAAGGACCGTTCATCATCACCAAGATTTTGAAGCCTGGAACATACAAACTGGCCAACGATCAAGGCGAGGTCTACAACAATGCTTGGAACATCCAACAGCTACGTCGCTTCTACCCTTAAATTGTTTCAAGTCGTTCATGTACCTCGTTTTTTCTTTACATACACAAATAAAGTCTAATCGTCAAGGAAGGATCAGCCTTGCCTCGGCAAAGCCCGACCCTCCCTCGGGGGCTAGAAGGGGGGACCCCCTTTGCATCAAAATTTTCCTCGGAAAAATTTCCTACCAAAACGACTTTCGTGCTTTCCGACTATATCGATAACAGAATCCTGCAAGCAAGTAAGAGCGCACGTAAGCGGCAATGCCGACCGAGCTG
Source organism: Zea mays (assembly GCF_902167145.1). Taxonomy (NCBI): domain Eukaryota; kingdom Viridiplantae; phylum Streptophyta; class Magnoliopsida; order Poales; family Poaceae; genus Zea; species Zea mays. The sequence continues at coordinate 8,715 of NW_023366851.1, forward strand.
AGGGACTCCTACACCTCCGGGATATGGATACCTCACTCGTCACCTTCCGCGAAAAGTAACTCTCGCTCGGATAAGCGATTCTGCTACCGACGAACAAGTCCGGATACTCGAAACGAGAGGAAAGGAAACACAACTTTATAACACGACAATAAGATGTTTAGGCCTAGGCGGCCACGAAAAACACATGGATACTCCAAACAAACTGCTCCAGCAGAATCAGACATCGCCAGGGGGAGGAGCGGCACCCTCGGCGTCGTCTCCACCCTTGACAAGATCTGGCCCGGCCCTTGACGGCGACGCGAGCGGAAGGATCTCCACCTCGAAGGAGGACGCCAGCACCGCGCTTGGGCCCGCGACGGTCGCGTCAAGCCTCTGGACCTCGGCTAAGGCAGCCTCATCGTCTTCGTCGGGTAGGCAGTACCCCTCGCTGACCCACTCCAGATCCACGTCGTAGTGGGAAGCGAGCACGGCGAAGGCCCGCCTAACACCGTGGTGTAGCGCCCCACGGAGTCTGCTGCGCACATGGCCGCCCAAGACCCGCAGGCGACTCTGGGGGGAGCTACCCGAAGGGACGTCATCGAGGTCAAAGGCTTGGCAAAAGGCCGAGATAGCCTAGGACATGGCCACACGGTCGGCCTCCTTTTGCTTAGCCGCCTGGGCAAGCGCCTTGACGGACTCGTTAAGAGCCGTCTCGAACTCTGCAGACAGCCGAACAAAATTCTTCAGACACGAGTTGAAGAATGAAGCTGAATCGAAGTCACAAAGCGGTCGAAAACGTACGTTCGGCCCGGGCACGCTGCTCCGAGGCTACGACTTGGGCGGACTGAGCAGACCCGACGGCCACGGCCAGGTCCTCCGCAAGGGCCCCGGCCCGAGCAGACACCTCGGCTAGCTGACCCCCAAGGGCCTCAGCCCGACCCATAGCCTTGGCAGCCTAGCTCCGAGATTGGTCCCGCTCGCCAATGACCTGGCTAAGCTCCAGCTGCCACTGCTGCGCCTCCGTCCGTGCCGACGCCGCCTCTGCCTGCGCCGCCGCTGCCTCCACCTTCAACTCATCACAGAGCAGCCGAAGGTCCGCCACCTTGGTGCTCTGTTGGGCGAGGCGTTCTTTAGCCTCGGCAAGCGCGACCCTCTGGGACCGCAGCGAACCCCAGACGCCGCTCTCGCGGTGGATGAACAGCGACTTGGCGGTGCTCACATTCGCCAGTTCCTGAGGAAGGAAAGCAGGGTATTACAAAGAATGCCCTGGTCACGCAAGGGGTATGCCTGAAATCCTTACCTGGAGGACCCTGGGAACGTCCCTGGAAAGGATCTCCATGGTCGACCGAAGCGACCCCATCGCTGCCTCGGCATACTCACGGAGCTCATCCCGAGACTGCTCCTCCCGCTCATCGTTGAGGAGGAAGAGGGGTTCTGAGGCGCCGCGGCTCCAGAACTGGAGCGCCTGCCCACACCACTCATTGGGGTTGCGCCGCGCGGGGATAAGGTCGCTGCTCCCTAAGACGGGCCGCGGTTCTGCGCGCCCCTCCTCCAAGGCATCGGGACCCCCTGCAGTCGACGCGTCGGGTACCCTCGCTGTCAATGTACTGGGCCTCCCCTTGGCTAAGGAGGCGGGACCCCGATCACCGACCTCGGCAACAGCGGCCGCCCTCTCCTTATGGCCGAGACTGGGGAGGTCGGGGACGACCTCGAGCAGCGGCGCCTCAGCCATCCCAACATCAGCGGCGACGAGCGGCTCCACGGGCAAATCAGCGATGGCCTCGACAGGAGTTGATGCCGGCGCCGGCAACACGTTAGGTGGGCTCGGGGCCGTGGCCACGTCAGCAGTCTCCCCCGGCACGATGGTCGCCCCGATGGAGGGGTCAACCTGGGAGGCTTGCCCCATGGCAACTCGTGCCGCCTGGGCCCCCCGCTCGAGGGTGTCTTGTGCGGAGGCCAGCCAACCGGCATGGCGTGCCGCGGCACTGGCTGCAGAAGCCGACACTATCTTAAGGGCCTTCCGGGGGGCCAGACCGGCCGAGCCCTGCCTCCGTTTGCTGAAAGGAAGAGATAAAGCAAGATCAGGGCACACGGAGAAAGAGCCAAAATAGAGGTATCCTCAGATACTTACCCGCTCCGGACCAAGGCCAATCATGCCTGCGGGGAGGCCCCTCGGGCCTCGGTCCCCGCAGGCGCTGCCGAGGATTGCCCCACTGCCGGCTTTGGTGCCGCTCCCGCCTCGGGCGCCTGAGGCGCCGAAGGGACGGCTTGCCCAGGCGTCGTCACGACGACCCGAGGATCAACCTCTTGAAAAGCCGGCGCGGGCGCCTACTCTTGGGGAGCGAGCGGATTGACCTGACTCCCCGGAGTCACCTCAATTACCTCGGCCAAGGGGTCAAGTACCCCCCGGCCTGCCTCCGCTCCTCGGACCGGGACCTTGATGTTCCGGCCCCAGATGCTGATGGCGCCAGCCCACTTGGCTAGCTCGGCGACCCCTGGCCCAGCCTCAGATCTAGGCTGAGGCCAAGACGGGCCGCAATGTCGTCGCCCTCGTCATCATCATCATCATCGTCATCATCGTCAGGCATCTCCGGCGACGGCTCCCTCGGGAGCCCGTCCCTCTCCTGCCTCCGACGACGCTTCTCCAAGGCTGCCCGAGTCCGCATCCGCTCGCGGGCCCGGCCCTTTTCCGCGTCCTTCTTCTCCTTTTTCTTCTCCGCAGCGGTCCTCCACGCGGCTCGGTCCACCACGTCCTCCAGGACCGGTGGCAGGGAGGATTTGTAAAACCTCAACCCCTGAGGACGAACAAAAACCCCAACAGTAAGAATTAAAGGCGACTCGGTGCAAAACAGAAGAAGGATCGGGCACTTACCAGAGAAACGTACCCGTGGTCGGGGCGCATCGCGGGCTGGGTGAGGGCGTCGGCATCCAGCCTCCCTACCGTACCCGCTACCCGCCTGCGGAGGTCGTCGATGGGGAGGGAAGCTGAGGACATCTGCGAGCCCTCCAAATCGACCCCGACTTCATCTCCGAAAGCGGCAACCGTCGCTCCGCCAAAGGAAGCACCCTCCGGCGATGGGTAGCAGCGACGACCCCCGCGGCGGTAAGACCCCCATCTCGTAACCTCTGCAAGGCCTCCAGAAGAGGCTGGAGCTTCTCCTGTTTCTCGCGCGTGGCCCCCCAGCGCCAGTTGCTGCCGACGACGGTCACCACTCGTTGAGAAAACGACGGGAGCCTCCCGTCGTTGTTCCGGAGGTAAAACCACTGGCGCTGCCACCCCTTGTTCGAAGACACAAGGGTGGCGGTGATGTACTGCTGCACGCGCCCCTGCCTCAACTGGAGGGTGCAGCCACCGGCCCCGCACCGCCATGCGGACCTTCTTTTCCCCCGTCATCAAGGCAAAGAGCTCCGCGGAGAAGAGATGGGTCCACAGATCCCAGTGAGGGTCAATCCCCAAAAAACCCTCGCAAACCGCCGCGAAGATGGCCGCTTGCGCAATAGAGTCGGGGTTGAAGTTGTGCAGCTCCACCCCGTAGTAGTGCAGAAGCGCTCGCATGAAGCGGCTCGCTGGCACTCCAAACCCCCGCTCATGGAAGGAGACGAAACTAACCACATACCCCGGCGGCGGAGTCGGGTCGGCCTCGCTCGTAGGGGCCATCCACTCCGGCTGTGGGTCACCGGAGAGGGGGTAGAGCAAACCATCGGCAACAAGGGCCTCTAGATCCTCCACCGTGACAGTGGAGAAAGGCCACGGGTTGCACGGCGGAACGACGATCACCTTGTCGGCCATTGCTGAACGAGGGAGGTGGAAGCGGAGGGGATAAGGTGCGCGGTTTTCTTTTCTCTGGCTATTCTCTTAGGTTGCGGAAACCAAAGCAGAAGGCAAATGCAAATGGCAGAGTAAAGAAACACTACCGGCCCCTCTTCCGGGTATATAAAGGCCCGAGCGAGATTCATTCAAAACTTCGCCCGAACGCGCTGCGAAATTCAAACTCGAAAGCGAGACGCACGTTCCTCGAATGACTCGCGCACAAAGGCCGCCCCGTGAATCGCTCGTCCCGTCGCATTAACTCCTCGGCAGGGCAAGCGACACCTTTGGCAGGAGAAGCGGGCGTCGTTTCGCCTCCGCCATAATGACTGCGTCAAAAAAGGTGCGCCACACTATTTAAATTCATATCCTTTTCCTCTTCCTCTTTCTCTCTCTTGCTACAGGGGCCGAGAAAGGGGGTATTTCGAAAGGGATCCTTCTCGACGAAGGAAGCGGGCCCCCCGAGCCCTCCTACTAATCAGGGGTTCGAAGGCTGGCCCCTCGGAAGGGTTCGACAGCCGCCCCAGAGCACTCGGGCTCCTAGCCCATTACTGATCAGGGGTTCGAAGGCTGGCCCCTCGGAAGGGTTCGACAGCTGCCCCAGAGCACTCGGGCTCCGAGCCCATTACTGATCAGGGGTTCGAAGGCTGGCCCCTCGGAAGGGTTCGACAGCCGCCCCAGAACACACAGAGCGAGGGATGACTCTGGGTACGTCCGTTACATGGCCGAGGCTCGGGCTACGCTCCCGAGGTACCCTAGGACATTTCCGAGACCAGTAGGAGCGGTTTTTGTAATGGAATCCCACCAGAGGGAGGCATCGAGCCCTCGGACCCTATCGAATGGGTCCGGGTTCGGCAAATCACCTGCAGGTACTTTTGGAGCGCGCCTCCGGGCCACTAGCCGACCCTTATCGAACGGGGCATGGGCGTCCACTCGGATCACCCGTTAGCAACTCACCAGAAACACCATGTTCGACACCCTCCGAGGGCAACATGGCGCTTCCCCCCCTTCCTCCTTGCAGAAAGGCGACGAAGGGGTGTATAATAGAAGTCGAGACAGTCCTTGATCGTCCTCTTGCTCCGTGCAGAGGCTCGGGGGCTGCTCTCACAACCCGGCTACGGCCAAACTGTTGACAGCGTCAACAAACCAGCCTGAAGGACTCAGAACCTGACCATGCACCCGGGCTATGGCCCGGCCGCATGAGGGAACAACAGGACCGGCCGAGGCATCACGAAAAGCATTAAGACCTCAGAGGAGTCAAACCATTCCTCCGAGGCCTCGAGGGCTACACCCGACGGGTGCGCTCGCGCGCACCCATCGGAACAAAGTATAACCGAGAAAGGCCGGTCCCCTCACAAAAAAGTGTGGCAAAGCCTCAAAGTGAGTACCAACACTCCCTTCGAGGCTCGGGGGCTACTGTCGGGTACCGTAATTAGGGGTACCCCCAACGCTCCTAAACACGGCTGGTAACCACCCTGAGCACAAACTGCAAAGACTGATGGGCACGGTTCAAGACAAGACCTCGTCTACGAAGGGACGCAATCTCGCCTCGCCCGAGCCCGGCCCTCGGGCAGGAACAGTAGTCCCGGACGAATTCACGCCTCGCCCGAGGGCTTCCTCAGGCGGCGGACGTACCCTCGGCTCGCCCGAGGCCCAGCTCGGGCAGGCTTCGTCGAGAAGCAACCTTGGCCAACTCGCCTTACCAACCGACCATATCACTGGCGCATTCAATGCGAAGATCGCCTGACACCTTATCCTGACACGCGCGCCTCAGTCGGCAAGGTCGAAGTGACCGCTGTCACTTTGCCCCTTGACTGACCGATCTGACAGGAAAACAGCGCCGCTCGCCCCGCTCTGACTGCTATGCCACCCACCGGGGTAAGGCTGTAAACGACCGAGTTCAGCCTCGGGCGCAACAGGAAGCTCCGCCTCGCCCGACCTTAGGCCTCGGCCTCGGGAGGAGGTCTCTGCCTTGCCCGACCCTAGGGCTCGGCCTCAGCATCAGCCTCAGGAGGAATCGCGTCCTCGCCCGACCCTGATCTCGGCCTCAGGAGAAGCCTTCGCCTCGCCCGACCTTGGGCTCGGACCGACCGCGCCACAGGGGATACATCATTACCCTACCCCTAAGCTAGCTCAGGCTACGAGGTAACAAGACCGGCGTCCCATCTGGCTCGCCCCGGTAAACGGGTGATGATGGTTCCCCGCGTGCGCCCATGACGTCGGTGGTTCTCAGCCCCCTACGAAAGCAAGGAGACGTCAACAGGATCCCAGCCGCACCGCCAGCTGTGCTTCTACAAGGCTCAGACGCTCCTCCGACGGCCATGTTATCTCGTACACAAGGCTCAAGCACTTCTTCGGTAGCCACGTTGGCATGTACACAGGGCTCAGGCACTCCTCTGCTGGACACGTTAGCGCATAGCTACACCCCCATTGTACATCTGGACCCTCTCCTTGCATCTATAAAAGGGAGGTCCAGGGCCTTCCTGAAGAGGAGGTCGCGCGGGGAAACGGGCAAAACGAACAGGCTCTCTCCCTCTCTCGCGACGCTTGTAACCCCTACTACGAGCACCCCCCGGCGCGAGATAATACATTTCCCCCTTGTGTTCCATCTTGCGCCAACCCATCTGGACAGGGCACGCGGCGATAAATTCACTGGTCGGCCCGGTCGAGGGTGCCCCGGGGTCCGAGATGCCGACAAGACTAGCCTCAGCCAAAGATCTCGGGAACCATGAAACGTGCACATTAAATGCAATGATACGAATATCTGCTCCATGTGACCCTGCAGTCAACAGAGGACAATGGGACCATGGTACGATCTACTTTCACCGACCACAATGACGCACACCCGCGAATATCGAACACTGCTCCCCCACTCTGGTCACTGTTCTCGAACAACTATCGGATGGGACATGCAAACGTTTAGGCACAACCTCACCCTCGAGAGAAAACTTCGCCTTGCCTAAAGACGGTTTCAGCCTCAAGAGAAAACTCTGCCTCGCCCGAGCTCGATCTCGGCCAACTCCCTGCGAATCCCACAGGAGGCCACTCCGGCAACTGTTCTAACCACTCCCTACATGACTGCATGCCTAGGCACATGCCCCACCATGGCCTCGGGAGAAACCTCCGCCTCGCCAGAGCATGGCATCATCCTAAATAACATGGATAGAAGGACGCCCAACACCACCAACCCCTCAACAAAGACAACTGACAACAGGATGGCTACAAGAACTACATGGCTGATGCCATGTCTACTTTACACCATATGAGACGAATTACCATGTGTTGTTCACCATATTTATCACTATTTTAACAACTACGACTCGAACAACATATCCACAAGATGGGTTCGGGTACGCATCCGAGCCCCTGACCCTGGCCTCGGCTCTCTGCTTAGTCAAAGATACGTGAGACATGGACCGGACATCCTTCCCCTAATCAAAGACAACCGCAAGGACAAAGGCCATTCCGGTGGCCATACTTCTGTAGGGGCTCAGGCTCACCTCCTCTCCACATTACGACAACACTGGCACTCCTGGGTTCCCTCCTTGAGGCTATAAAAAGAGAAGTCCAGAGCTTCCAAGGGGACGGAGGAGAACAACACTTCACAGGTTTCATCCCCCGACTGATATTGGCACTTGCCTCAATCATCCTTAGAGACTTGGGATCCACTCCCTCTCTCGACTAGCTCGTACCCTCTACGACAAGCACTTAGGTGCAAGATAATATAAGTCTCAACCTCCTCTGTTGGAAGTAGGGCCTCTAAAGGGGAAATGTGCCCTTAGGCCATTTCTAGTTTGTTTTAGTGATTAAATGCTCAATACATTATCTTGGACTAGCATCTTAATGTATGTGCATAGTCACATATTTTAAAGGCAAATTGAGAAACATGGGAAAAGTGCATATTGCAAATCCTATCACATTAAAGGAACAAAGTATGATTCTAGCACTCAGTAAATTGTTTTAGTTGTTAACTATGTTTATCTAAGTGCTAGGAAACTTCTCAAGTCGAACCATTTTGGAGAAATGATGTTTGGCTAAGAATAGCCAAACTTGTGCCAGTCTAGGTGCACCAGACTCTCCGGTGTGCACCGAACAGTGTTCGATGCTCATACTGTTCAGTGGCCGTATTGGCTGCTCTCGGGAAAACTAGCATGAGCGCTGGATAAAATTCACGGAACAGTCTGTGAGCTAGGTGACCAGTAGCTCTGCCCGTGCCAACGGTTGACGCCCAATCAACGGTGGTCGCGTGGTGGCCATGTCTGCTAGGCCAACGACCGGGAGGTCCCACCGGACAGTCCGGTGTGCTAGGCGACCGAAGGTTCTGACGACTGACTCAACGGTCAGCTCAACTAAAGATGGAAAGAAATTGACCACTGTTCAGTGTCTGGTTTATACCAGACAGTCCGGTGCATCCACGGACAGAAGGCAACTAGGGCCTTCCAAATGGAGTTCCAATGGCTCCTAGGTCCCTTGGGGATATAAAAGGACCCCCTATGTGCCATGGAGCAGAACACAAGCACACTTTGAGTACTATACAACTCCTAGACTCCGCGTGGTGGTACTTACTCCTAGCAGCTCTCTAGGATCATATATTGTCCCCACAGACCAACACGAGTCTTTTGTGCGCACTTTGTCCTCACTCATGCGCACCCGAGAAAACTTCCCGGTCGGTCACCCATCCCAAATTGCTCCAAGCCAAGCACGCTTAACTTGGAGGTTCTTTCGAGATAGGCTTCCGAAAAAGAAGATGCACCTTGTTGGTATGATTACACTATTAATTCTATTAAGCCTTGGGCCAGGACATCCCATCCCAGGGGCCAGGATATCACAATCCACCCCCCTTAGAAGACCGACGTCCTCGTCGGTCAACCCCAATCCAGGAACCTCCCCTCTTGGCCACGTCTGTATGTCTAGTGCCGCTATATGCCATGCCATGTGACCACTCCGGGCCCACATGCGCCATACGCCATATACCCGAACCCCCTAGCCCACACACGCCCGTGAAACCGCGAGGGTCGGCTCTGATACCACTTATAACACCCCGTCCAATCCCTGGACCGGCGATACTTACTCCTGACAGCTCTCTAGGATCATATATTGTCCCCACAGACCAACACGAGTCTTTTGTGCGCACTTTGTCCTCACTCATGCGCACCCGAGAAAACTTCCCGGTCGGTCACCCATCCCAAATTGCTCCAAGCCAAGCACGCTTAACTTGGAGGTTCTTTCGAGATGGGCTTCCGAAAAAGAAGATGCACCTTGTTGGTATGATTACACTATTAATTCTATTAAGCCTTGGGCCAGGACATCCCATCCCAGGGGCTAGGATATCACACGATTCATTAGATAGAGATTTGATTGTGTTCTTGAGCTGTGAATCCGTTGTTTTGATTCTTGCACTCTCTTCTTAACTTGTGTGTGTGTTGTTGCTGTGATTGAGTTATTGTGTGTGTTTCTACTCCCTCCTTATTCCGGTTTTGATTAAGATCATTTGTGTAAGGCGTGAGAGGTTCCACCTTGTGAAGATTCCTCACAACCGAGATTAGATATAAGGAAGAAAATCATGGTACTCAAGTTTGATCTTTGGATCACTTGAGAGGGGTTAAGTGCAACCCTTGACCGAAGGAGGTCACCACAATGTGGAGTAGGCATTGGCTGAACCATGAGATAAAATTGCCATGTCTCTTGTCTATTTACTTTAATGCGATTGTTGTCTTCTTGAGTTCTTATATTCACTTGTATTATTGCTCCTAAGTTTGATACACATTTCAAAGGAGCAATCAAGTGAAGAGTTCTCCTCTCTCCATCTCTACACATAACAACTTGGTTTTAGCTTTCACTAACACTTATTATAAACCAAGTTTGTGTTGTTTAGAGTTGATTTTTGCAGGATCACCTATTAACCCCCCTCTAGGTGCTCTCAATTGGTATTAGAGCCTTTCTCCTCATCAAGGGACTAACCACTTGAAGAGATGTATCCTAAGGGTAAGGGGATTGTGCAACGATAAAGACAAGGAGTCCCTCAACAATAATGAGCCAGAAGGAGATAAGCCCAACGACGCAGGCTCAAACAACAAGAGGAAGGACGAGAAGAAGATGAGGCACATCAAGAAGATCATCTACCATGACAGCGATGCCTCCTCGCTTCACCAAAGGACGACAACAACGATGGTTCCACTTCAAAGAAAAAACGGTTAATCAAAACTATTCCTTCGACTATTCTCGTATTCCATACAACTCCAATGCTCATTTAGTATCTATACCTCTTGGCAAGCCCCCTCACTTTGATGAGGAATATTATTCTTTTGGGAGTTATAAAATGCGTAGTCATTTATTTTCTCTTCATCCTAGCATTTGGGAAGTAGTAGAAAATGGAATGAATTTTGATAGTAGTTGAAAGTCGCCTAGAGGGGGGGGGTGAATAGGCGAAACCTGATATTTATAAACTTTAAACACGCACTAAGGTCGGGGATAGCGTTAGAATTAAATCGGAGTTCGAAAGATAGTTTTCCTTGCCTAGAGTTGCTCAATCAATGTGAATAACATCTGGGAGCAAACTCAAATCAATTTAGCAAGGGAACTTTAGAGAGAGGGAAGAGGGGAACAAATAAAGTGAGAATCAATGCAAGTGGACACGGTGATTTGTTTACCAAGGTTCAGTTCCAAAGAACCTAGTCCTATTGAGGAGGCCACAAAGGCCAGGTCTATTCCAACCCTTTCCCTCTCTCAATCGGTCACACAGACCGGTCGAGGCTTCTCCTTAATCACTTGGGTCACTAAGACCCCGCAAGGATCACCACACACTTAGGTGTCTCTTGCTAGCTTTACAAAGCACTTATGAGAATAAGAATAGAGAAGGAGAAAGCAATCCAAGAAACAAGAGCAACAAAAGAACACAAAACACTCTCTCTCAAGTCACTAAGCGATTGAGTTGAATTTGAGACTTAGAGAGGATTTGATCTTTGGAATGTGTCTTGGAGTGAAGTCTTTTGCTCTTGCAATGAATGTGATGTTCAGAATACTTGGATGCCATTGAAGGAGGTGGTTGGGGGTATTTATAGCCTCCAACCACTTCCTAGCCATTGGCTGAGTCTACTGGCGATGGGCACACCGGACAGTCCAGTGGCGCACCGGATAGACACTGTTCACTATCCAGTGCGTGTCACGTTAGCACGCCCGTTGGGATTTAGAGCGATTGACCATTGGGGTTCTTTGTCTTGTAGTTGCACCGGACAGTCCAGTGTGTTCTGACTTGCTGCTCTGACTCCTGGCCGCGCACTGTTCACTTCACTGTTTACTTTTGCAGCCGACCGTTGCGCGTAGTGATCGTTGATCCGTTGGCTCACCGGACAGTCTGGTGAATTATAGCGGAGAGCGCCCTGAAGAAACCCGAGAGTGGTGAGTTCGTTTGGTGCTTGGCCTGGTGCACCGGACACTGTCCGGTGTGCCACTTGTTAGCCCACTCTCAAGTCTTGCTCCAAATATATTTGAGTCCCCAACTTAAATTCTTTCTTGGTTTGTGTTGAACCTTATGCACCTGAGATAAATGACATCTAGGCAAACTAGTTAGTCCACGTGGTTTGTGATGGACGTCAACCACCAAAATTGATTATAGGAAATGATTAAGCCCATTTCCCTTTCAGTAGTGATAATGCCATATTTATTAATGAGCAAATTCATAAAAATGCCCAAGCCACAACTGTTCTTTTAGGGCGTGTTTGGTTTGAGGAATGAAGTGATCCATCTTCTTCTCACTCCTCATATTTTTATTTGGTTTGTTGAATAGAATGAGTTGATCCATCATCACCTCATTCCTCATAAGCTAATAATTAGTATATACATGAGGAGTGGGTTGATTCCACCAAAATTGATGGAATGAACTTATGATGGATCACCTCATGAAGCATTGGGTAACTCCACAAACCAAACACACCATTAGTGTCTCTATGTAGGGATGAATACAATAAGATTAGTGGCTTGGACAACGCCAAGCAAATATGGGACACCCTCAAGATCTCTCATGAGGGAAATGATGCTATGATGATCACCAAGATGGAGTTGGTGGAAGGCGAGCTGGGGACATTCGCCATGAAAAGGGGAGAGGACCCAACTGAAACATACAACAGGATCAAGACCCTGGTGAACAAGATTCAAAGCTATGGAAGCACAAGATGGACAGGTCACGACGTCGTGCAAGTGGAGACTGCTGAGCAGGAGCTCATTGAAGGCAAGTTGTGCCCTTGATCACTTCTATTTACCCAATAATGTTCATGTTAATCATTATGATCTGCATAGGTTAATTTTGATGGGACCCAATTGGTTACCTAGTTTGGCTATCTTTATACCTTGTTTACCATTGAACTTTAGGATAGTACCTACTATTGCTTTATGTGGTTTTGGGTATTGAGATACACATTATTCATGATCATGCTTTTATTATCAGTTTGTTTTTACTGTTCATGATAAGATCATTATGTTAATTGGAACATGGAGCGACCACCCGGGAAAACAGTGCTACCACAAGGGTGGTATGGGACGCCCTTGGCTGACTAATTAGGAAAGCTAGTGGATGACTACCTTACCCGAAAGGGGCAAGGGCAGTAGGGGAGTGGTTGGTGTAGGGAGGTCCTCGGGTTGATTTTGCTACGATGGCGGTCAGGCGAGGGATCCCTGCATTGGGGTTTCCCAGAAATTGTAGCGGGTTTTCTGAAGCTAGTGGAACTTTGTAAAGGCCTCGTAGTGTTACCCTGCCTCGCTTCCTTGGTAGAGGTGTATGGGATTCATGACCCCTTGGTAGATGGGTAACATGACTTGTGGGTAAAAATGCGCAACCTCTGCAGAGTGTAAAACTGGTATATTAGCCGTGCTCACGGTCATGAGCGGCTCGGACCCTCACATGAGTAACTTATGGAATTAAACTTAATTGGTCATCTGCAATGCATTGTGGTTTATCATTAATTTGATCTATTATTACTCTGGTTTGGTATTTACTTACGTCTAGTAACTGCTAATAAAAAATTGACCAACTTATTAAAAGCAATGATCATCTTGAACCATTATTTGTTGATCAGACTTACACTTCACATGAGCTCCCACCTTTGGTGAGTTCATGCACATTATTTCCCACAACTTGTTGAGCTATGATCTTTTGTGAGCTCACTCTTGCGATATATAACCTCCCACACAGGAGAAGAACATGTGGTCCAAGAGGAGGCCTACAACGAGGAGTATGAGCTTATCTACGTGGCATCTCCCAGTCAGCTTGATGGCGCCAAGAAATAATATTTAGTTCACTTTATTGTTCTCAATTATTTTTGTAAGACTTCTGCTATGTAATAATGATATTTGTGACATTTATCTCTATGCACTTTGTCATTATATGTGATGTTCTTCTTTGGCACACATATGAGACGCATCCGGCTTTATCCCTTAAATCCGAGTGTGACAAAAGACCATTGTTGGGGGCCTTCGGCTTCCGAAGGTCCTCAAAAACATGATTTAACAATGTTTCTGGAGTAAAGTACATTAACAGGTACCTTCGGACTCGGATCAGAGCCACGGTACGAAGAAGCACAAAGGTTGGCGCAGAGCCGAAGCTGTGTGTAGAAGAGCTTCGGAATAGCGGCGGAAAAGGAAACCGACTTAAAGATGAAAAACCAGATTAGACCTCGAAGAGTTATCATAGAGTTATTGATAAATGTAAAGGGCATTATTGTAATTTTCCATGGGCTGCGACCCGTGCCTATAAATAGGTGAACAGTATCCCTGTACTGTTCACGCTGATTTGGCATTGGCTTTTGTGTCACACTTGTACTTTTACCTTCTTACGAGCTGAAGGTACACTTGTAATTTGATATCATTTTTATCTTTCCGTCATAATAAAATGGAAATGAGTCGACAATAATACACAACTGTTTATGTTATCTTTATGTTTCATATGATCCCTTCTTCATTATTATATTTTATGCTGATGAAGGTATGTCTGTCATAACCTTCGTCCGAAAATCATTATTTCCTTAGGGAAATAATGCTTAGAAGGACGAAGGATATTAACATTTAACATTTTGTGTTGCCTTGTTCTTGATTCATAGCATTTAAGAACAAGTCCCCAACATTGGCGCCCACCTCCGGTGAACTCACTTCCATTTTTTGAATCTTGAACACTTTCGGCAAGCATCACCTTCGTCATGCCGCCGAAAAAAGCTTCAGCGACAGGGGCTGGTACTTTACAGCCGCTGGATCCCAATCAGGATGTCCTTTCTCTCAGAGAGGCCCGAAGCCAGAAGAGGAAGGTTGTTAGTCCAACACCTCCGGAGGATGACCTGGATCAGGAGATCCAAAACCTGGAGATCCTTCAGCAACAGGTGCAACACAAGAAGGAGAAGATGGCTCGTCTAGCTGATCTTCAGAAACAGATAGACGAAGCTTCTGAAGAGGTTCGTCATCTTGTTCAAGATGATCAAAGCCGAAGGCCTCCACGCAGAGAGCTTCATCAGGAAGGCTTCCACAATGAGGATGACTGGTACGAAGATTTCCATCATGGAAACTTTGCTTTTGATGATGCTTCTCCTCTCTCAACAGAATTGCAGGCTACACCATGGCCACAGTCTTACAAGCCACCCCAACTCCCCGTGTATGATGGTCACACAGACCCGAAGCAATTCCTAATGAGCTATGAAGCAACCATATCTTCGTATGGTGGCAATACGGCAGTCATGGCAAAATCTTTTGTCATGGCCGTCAGGAGCGTTGCTCAGACTTGGTACTCTTCTCTTCGGCCAGGGACAATCACTTCTTGGCAGAAATTGAAGGATATGCTGATAACTAGCTTCCAAGGGTTTCAGACGAAGCCTGTCACCGCTCAGGCTCTCTTCCAGTGTACCTAGGACCATGAAGAGTACCTTCAGGCGTATGTCCGGAGGTTTCTGCGCCTGAGGGCACAAGCGCCAATAGTGCCCAATGAAATTGTCATTGAGGTCATGATTAAGGGGCTTCGGCCGGGACCATCAGCGCAGTACTTTACCAGGAAGCCACCACAAACGTTGGAGAAGCTGCTCCAGAAGATGGACGAATACATTCGAGCTGACAATGACTTCCGCCAAAGAAGGGAGGAGGCATTCAGGTTCTCTGAAATGACCAGGGGCTTCGGAGGAAGATTTCACCCGAGGCATGTTAGGTCAATCCATAACTCTGCTCAAACTGATGATCGAGGGAGCCACCAGCAAAGGCCACAACACTCTTCACAAGCTTCAGCCCAACAGCAGAGTTCTTTTCGGCCGCCAGCGCCAAGGGGCAGAGGCGCCAGGGGCTTCGGGGGAAGGTTTGGAGACCAGCCAAGAAAAATATATTGCCTATTCTGTGGTGAAGACAAGGGCCACACTACCAGGATGTGCCATGTTACCATCCAGAAGCAGAAAGAAATAGCGGAAGCAGCAGCGCAACAGAGTCAGCCGAAGCAGGTCATGCATACTGCTTCGTATCACTCACCTTATATTCCAGAATATGTAGGCAACCACCCTGCAGCTTCTGTTGCTTCGGCGAGCCAACCCCAAGCATCTTGGCAGCAACCTCCACCGCCACCGCCGATCCAGCGAGGACAACAGCCAGAAGGGAGTCAGCACAATCATCTTCAGAGGGATTTCAGAGAGGAGTCCGAACCTCGCACAGTCAACAGCACTGTGCCAGAGTCGAAGCACATTTATTGACAAATATCCTACCTCCACGGCAGTTCTTTTGCATTTTCTACATTCGCTATTCCCCTTTTGTTAATAAGGAATAATTATGAAGAATTTAAATGTCTTTAATTGAATTTCAATTCCCTGTAATACTTTCGTCTTTTACCATAATAAAAATATGTTTTTTCCATAGGCTTGAGTTGCCGAAGCATACGAACTTATACTGATTTGAAGGACCTTTGTATTATCAAAAATTTGATCTAACGGACACAGTACAAATTGTTCGAAGTAGTAAAAAGTCGTTCCTAAGGGAACACAGTGTAAGTTTTCTAAACATACAGCGAAAAATAAACGCTGATTCCGCTAAAAGTAAAAGGCGAAGAAGCTCCTAAGGGAGGCTTGCAGCGAAAAATAAACGCTGATTCCACTGAAAGTAAAAGGCGAAGAAGCTCCTAAGGGAGGCTTGCAGCGAAAAATAAACGCTGATTCCGCTGAAAGTAAAAGGCGAAGAAGCTCCTAAGGGAGGCTTACAGCGAAAAGTCAGCGCTGATATAAAAAGTGTGTGTGCTTTATTACAGGGATATGTATCTGCGGCACAAATATCATTTTGCATAACATAACATCATCACATCATTTTGCATAACATAAGCATCATACAGCATAATGCATCTGGAACAAGAAGGGGATACAGTGTTGACCTTCGGAACATATTTTTGAAAAGAGAAAATCGTGCTAAGGCACAAGACAAATCGAGATCAAGTGTAGCCTCATCGGAAACGCAACACAAAACTTTTTTACAGCTTCGAACAATATTTCACGAAGCTTGGACATTTTTCATCAGAGAAGTAAGCAAATTCTTATGGTATAGAAAGGATTTTCTTCACGAAGCATGAAAAGAAGGGAAGGTGTTTTTTCGCCGAAGGCTCAAAAAATGGTACGTATGCAAAGTTTCATGCATCGTAAAGAATTAAACTATAAATAGATTGTATATTACATTTAAAGTTACAATATATTACACATTTTTACGTTTCAAATGTTTCTACAATGACATTCAATCCTCTTTAAGCACTATCTCTGCAGCTTCGTTCAATATTTGGTTGACAACCTTGTCCATAATGGCTTCGGCCATTTTTCTAAATTCATCGTCCCCCTTCGGGTGGGGGCCCGGAGATGCCTCAGCAGCTTCTGAGGGAAGAAAAGATACAGCTATATTACTATTACAAACCGAGAACAGAGTCTGGAATTAAAAATTACAGCATGATAAAAACCCACTAATTAATACCTATGTGCCCTTCAGGCTCTGTACTTTTCTCGGCAGCTTCCACTACTTTTCTAGCATCATGGATGCCTTTTTCACTCCGTTGAATAATTTCTTGCGCCAATTCTCGGCCGCCGTTATCCTAGATATCGGTGAAGAATTTCCCGCCGACCATGCTTGCTTCGGGTGAGGGGTCTTTAATGTCTTCAGTAGACAAAGTAGCTTCGGACTGCGCTAAGGATTTTACATGCTCGCAGCCTTTCTTCTCCAAAACAGTAGCAATTCCTCTAGCACCCGAAAAAGCGCAGATGTCGCCGCGGCTGTTCAGAATTTCCTCGAAGGCCTCTGCTTCGTGACTGATCCATTCCATTGGACCTTCAGGATTGCCTCTTGAAAAATTCTCTTCGCTAGAGAATGCACCAACGCTGGCGAAGCTGGATTTTATTTTCTTGACGCACTCTATGGATTTAACATAGCATTTTCTCTGGGATGCACGAAGCTCCTTAACACTTATCTCCAAATGATTGGCCAATTGGTCACTAAGCTCTCGTTTTGTCTCTTCAAGTATACGTTCTTCTTTAGCTCTAGCTAGTTGCTTCTGAAGATCTTTAATTTCACGTTTTTGAGCTTCGGCCTGGGCCTTCGAAGCAGCTTCGTCCTTTTTTACCTTGTCTACCAATGTAAGCAGAATTTTATCTTTTTCCAGAGCTTCGTTTCTCAGTTTAATAACTTCTGATCGAAGATTGTTGAACGCAATTTCATAGCTCTCGTCTTCGGCACTCTTTTGTGCTCTCAATGCGTTGCTTAGAATTAAACCCTATATGAAAAAGAGTTCGTATAAGAATAAAAGAATGAGTTACGAATTATAAAATTTCCAAACGTCTAATTCCCATACCTTCAGGCTATTATACGCAAGGCTATCCGCGAGATCTTCTTTCGTCATAGCACATAAGCCAGCTTCGAGCTTCGGAAACCCCATACTTCTAGCCATCTCCCGACAGACGGATAATTCTTTGTTGTCTGGGAGGCAGTATAGGAAATCTTCTTCGTTCGTCCCATTGAACACTAGTGCCCCTTCAGATATTTCAATTCTTTGGCATAGTGGTTAGCTTCAAAAATTTCTTCTTCCGATAACTTTTTCCCCGAAGCATGTCGCACGATATAGTCATATATTTTGGAAGATGCTTCGGGGACGGCGGTATCAATTTCTTCGACTGAAGCTGGCTCTGACATTTTCATTTCTTCGGTTGCCTTTGCAATTTTTACTTCTTCTGCTTCCGAAGGTATTACCTTGGTTGGTTCTGAAGGCCCAGTTTCAACTCCAGTCTGTTGCTTCGGAGCTTCAGCAACAGACACTTCAGCAAGTGCCTCAGAAGTTTCAGCAGTTTTCTTTGGGGTTGTGCTTGGAAGTTTAATTGTTTCCAAAACATCTAACACATTAACCATTCTTTTCCTTTTTGGGGTCATTGTCGGCCCCTTCTTAATTTTTGATGCTTCAATTTCTTCTGAAGGACTTAAAATTTCTGATACCTTCACTCCCTCAGCTGATGCTTTCGCTTCTTCCATCTCTGGTTCTTTTATCTTTTCTGTCACTGGCACTTCGGCCATTTCTGCGACTTCTGGCAGCAGGGTTGGCTCTTCAGCCTCGGTGGCCGAAGAGGTCTCTCCGATGAACTCAGGCACCGTGGCTGGTTCAATATAGCGTGGTCGATGTGTGAGAACCTTTACCCTTTTTCTCTTCGGTGCTGGCTCACTAGGAGCAGCCGCAGCTTTTTCTTTCGCAGAAGTTGTGCCTTTTCTTTTCTGCCCTCGCATGGGATAGCGATAGTCAGGGTAGACGAACCCGATTGCATCAAATACCCGGTTGAGTCTTTTCCTTTTTCGGCCTCCGAAGGCCGCTGACAATGCAGTGTCTTCGGCCTTCGAATATACCCCAAGCAATTCGTCACTTACAGTCTCAATACTCTTTAACCAATCATCATCTGGTTCAACAAACTTGTCTCCGTACATGAATGTATACTTCAACCGGACTAGCCCACCTTCGTCAGTTTCTTTAACAGTTTCTTTCGGCATTTCCCAATTATCTGTAAGAGGCCACACTCTGAAGGCAATGTGTTCTTGAGTTAAATCCCTTGTACCAATAAAAGAGCAAACAACTCCGAAGGCTCTCTGGCATTCTTCGGCTGCTTCATTCATTTCCACCTTCGGCCTTCGCAGGCCGAAGCGTTGCCAGATGGGATGCATAATGATCTTCTTTATATCCTCTCGAGATTTCAAGTCATTTTTCACGTAAAACCATTCCGTCATCCAGTCGCCAGGCCATCTCTTTCGAAAGGTTGGCACTGGGCAGCTTGACCCAGACCGAGAGCCGAAGCTGTAGCAGCCAAAGTTGTTGTGATATTGTTCCTTACCCCAGGGTTTTGTCTCGTATAACAATTCGTGCATGTTGCAGAAGCTTTTTGCATCAGGTTCCAAGCCTTGGCTCCTCACAGCCCATACAAAGATATTCATCCTTATGATTGCTTCGGGGGTAAGTTGGTGAAGATGGATTTCAAATATCTTCAGCACCTCCACAACAAAACGGCTCAGGGGAAATCGTAGTCCAGCTTTCAAGAAGCTTCGAAATATTACGACTTCATTTTCCTCAGGAGTTGGGCAAGTCTTCTCTCCTTCGTCGGCCCTTACAACAGACAAATCCCAGACATATCTTCCCCTCATGTTGACAAGATGATTTTCTTTAATACTTGATTTGCCAAAAACCGCATGGCTTGGCCGCCAAGGTCGATCTTCGGAGTCTTCACCACCACTATCCGCATCATAACTGTCGCTATCACCAGTATCTTCAGATAAACCTTCCAAAATTTCTTTAGTGATCTTTTCTGTATTAGTCTTCGACATAGATCGAAGAAAACCCAGATGCATCTCTTCAGAAAGACTCAACTTCATTTCGGCAGCAACCTTCTTCTCCTCAGACATCCCTTCGGAATTTTTGCCCCTCGCTTCCGAAGCTTAAAACTAGGGAGGCAACCAAATATTTATAGGCGCAAAACTATTTGAGCAGGTAAAACAGATGGCAAGAAAGCGTGCCGAATAAATTGTGGCGAGCCCGTATTTATAAACCCATTATGTCGGAGACTGGAGGGCCCCATTTGCTAATGACTGTTGCTATTCTAGCAAAAGGAAGGTGTTTTTCGGACCTTCGGCTTATAGCCTTCGTCCATTTCGCAATCTGAATTTATCATTCTAACAAATTAATATTGCGAGGGGCTACTGTTGGGGGCCTTCGGCTTCCGAAGGTCCTCAAAAACATGATTTAACAATGTTTCTGGAGTAAAGTACATTAACAGGTACCTTCGGACTCGGATCAGAGCCACGGTACGAAGAAGCACAAAGGTTGGCGCAGAGCCGAAGCTGTGTGTAGAAGAGCTTCGGAATAGCGGCGGAAAAGGAAACCGACTTAAAGATGAAAAGCCAGATTAGACCTCGAAGAGTTATCATAGAGTTATTGATAAATGTAAAGGGCATTATTGTAAATTTCCATGGGCTGCGACCCGTGCCTATAAATAGGTGAACAGTATCCCTGTACTGTTCACGCTGATTTGGCATTGGCTTTTGTGTCACACTTGTACTTTTACCTTCTTACGAGCTGAAGGTACACTTGTAATTTGATATCATTTTTATCTTTCCGTCATAATAAAATGGAAATGAGTCGACAATAATACACAACTGTTTATGTTATCTTTATGTTTCATATGATTCCTTCTCCATTATTATATTTTATGCTGATGAAGGTATGTCTGTCATAACCTTCGTCCGAAAATCATTATATCCTTAGGGAAATAATGCTTAGAAGGACGAAGGATATTAACATTTAACATTTTGTGTTGCCTTGTTCTTGATTCATAGCATTTAAGAACAAGTCCCCAACAACCATGATTTTAATGCTTGTAGTAATCATGCTTCTACTATCGCAAAATTAAATGATGAAATTGCTCAATTGAGTGTTCAACTTAAAACTTGCAAAAATGAAGTATAAAAAGTTAAATTTGCTAGGGATGCCTTTACCGTTGGTAGACATCCCTCCATTAAGGATGGACTTGGTTTCCAAAAGGGAACCAAGAACACTAAGAGCCAAAAGGTCCTCAACTTCACAAAGGATAAGGGGATGACACCTATGGCTAATAGCTTGCATTCTGTTAATGAGAAGAAAAACCATGCTTACTTATATTCTCATGTCAAGAATGTTTCTCATTATTCTCATCATGATACTTGTAATGATCATTTTGCTTTTCCAAAGTATCATATTAGTATCTCTACTCCTTGCACAGTGCATGCTTCTGTTAGAAATATGCCCTAGAGATAATCATGCAAATGATGTCCATAGTCAGAGTCGATGACTAGCACATGTATTAGTTGATGACTACATTTCACAAGTCATGGACATGGAGATGTTAAACTAATAATGTGGTTGTGGGGGACAGATATCCCCCGGGTCCACCAGAAGGATAAGAGACCTCACGAAAGGCCCGTGGGCCTAATAATTCGCAAGGTCATCCCTTCGTGGGCCTGGGGAAAAACATCTAGTGAAGCGGATTGACACAAGACCGGATCGACGCAAGCCCAGACGGCTCGATGAATTTGAGTAATGATCGCAACAGTGACCCGACCTTCCCGCGTAGGGGCCTCATGTATCGAAACAGAGCGGGGATAGGTCGGCTGGATTATAGGAAGATAGACTCAGTCAGTTCACTATTACTTAGGCACACGTTGTTATCATATCCGCATGTAACGCCCCACGGTCGAGTATATAAGGCCTAGGGGGCACCCCCTCAAAAAGATCTATCTGACCACTTAGCCGTCCACCCGGTTCTTTACAACACGAGAGAGCCTCCTTGTAATCCACCACATAAAGAGCTCACACCAGGACGTAGGGTGTTACGCATCTCAAGGCGGCCCGAACCTGTACAAAACTGTCTATCGTCTCTCGTGCATTAGCACGAACCATCGAGCTACAGTCGGTAACACCGTCCTACTCCACAAAGCACCTCAAGGGGTAACCCCGGGTGCGCGGTCGGACCCAAAACACCGATAGCTGGCGCGCCAGGTAGGGGGTGTGTCACTGATCCAAGATAGCTCAATGGCCGTCACTTTCCAGCACAAGATTGTCCTCTGCCCCGGGTCTGTGTTCTGCTTCGGAACCATTTTGTCCGTAGCAGATGAGGAAGGAACTCTGCATCGCATCGCGGATCCACCGGAGGGAAAGTCTTCCTAAAAAATCTCTGGGAAAATCGGAGCGAAACAGGAAAAAGCGCAACCTCCAGCGCTCCGAACAAAGACCACCTTCAGCAAGCTAGGAGCCGAGGGTCCGTCTACCCGGAGAACTCCGTTGGCCACCTCTCCGACGAAAAAATGGACATGGATCACAAGGAAAAAGGAAGTGAACAAGATAAAGGATTGTCAAACTGCTCTTTCGGTGCCTCCGTCCTCAAAGGAGAACGAAAAGAAGCTCGTCACAGCGGCAGTTCCATTCTACCCCGACGTCATCTTCATCGGGAGAGTGGAATCGCCCCCGTCTCCGACGATGAACCAACTGCGCCCGGGGAAGAACCTCCTCAGCGGGAATCCCGCCGACTAAGGAACCGACACCGAAATATTCGGCGACATCACGAGGCCGGAGAGCAGAACTCGGCGCAGCCCGTATCACGAGACGAAGTCTCAGAGATAGGAGAAACTCCAGAAGAACGGGTCTTCAGGGAAAGGAGGAATTCCCGACGACATGACCGTCGGCAAGCTCAAGAGCAGGCTGAGCAGGAAGCGAGGCAACGTCGAGAAAATCCACTTTTCGGACGCAACCTGAACCCCGACTTCGCCCGAGCCATGAACACACCGAGCGAAGTTGGTGGAGTATTGGCTCGGATAGCCGATGGCCTCCCCCGGACTCCAGACGCCGAGGGCTATCGGCGGCTGTTCACTCGGGCGGCCAACCACCTTCTACCTCTCGCTCATTCGCCGAGCAACCTACGACACGCCATCAACAGTCGGCGAGACGCACGGAGTTCCATCAACGCCTCACGCGAATGACGACACGAGAACGGGATTCGGCGCCGGGAAGAATATGACCGGGACCATGGTATCCCTACACGGAGTCAGGCCACCAGGACTGAGTCGGCAACAGTTTCGACTAGTGGCACGACCCGGGGACGGTCGAGGGAACACGACAACAACTCCCCTCCCCGGGGCAGGCATCATCATCGACGATAGGAGGACACATGTGGAGTATCGGCACTCACTCCGCGCCTTAGGGCCATTCAATGCCCCCTAACTTTAAAGTCTCCAACGTCGACAAGTACGAGCCTAAGCAGGATCAGGGAGGCTGGCTGGCTGTCTACACCACCGCCGCCCGAGCCGCTGGGGCAACCGAAGACGTGATGACCGCGTATTTGCCTATCGTTCTCGGGCAGGATGCACTGCAATGGCTGCGACACCTACCCCGACACTGCATCAACGACTAGAGCGATTTCAGTTGGCGCTTCACCGCCAACTTCCAATCTCTCTCCGACAAACAGGCGCAGCCATGGGACCTCAAATCCATCAAGCGCCGAGGGGATGAGACTCTCCGGTCATACCTCAAAAGATTTCAGACCATGAGGAATCGTATCCCTAAGGTCGCAGAAGCAGCAGTGATCGAGGACTTTTACCGGGGATCTAATGACTCGGCCTTCGTTCGCGCCATACTGCAGAAAGCGTCGACTACCTCTGAGTAACTTATCCGGGAAGCTGACCTCTACATCACCGCCGACGAACAAGCTCAGGACCTCATCGGAGGAACAAAGCCTACGCAGGCGGCACCGCGATGCGACGCGAACCAACAAACCGACAAACGTTGGGAAAAGAGGCCTCGTGAAGAAGTCCACGCCGCCGGACCACCCGCCTCTCGCGCCCGAGGAGGACCTCGTGGAGGCGAGCGCACGCTGGACGACATCCTCGACGACCAGTGCCCGTACCACAAGGACATTGAAAGTCGCCTAGAGGGGGGGGTGAATAGGGCGAAACTGAAATTTACAAATATAAACACAACTACAAGCCGGGTTAGCGTTAGTAATAAAGAAACGAGTCCGGGAGAGAGGGCGCAAAACAAATCCCAAGCGAATAAGCAAGTGAGACACGAAGATTTGTTTTACCGAGGTTCGGTTCTTGCAAACCTACTCCCCGTTGAGGAGGCCACAAAGGCCGGGTCTCTTTCAACCCTTCCCTCTCTCAAACGATCCACGGATCGAGTGAGCTTTCTTTTCTTAATCACTTGGAACACAAAGTTCCCACAAGGACCACCACAAGTTTGGTGTCTCTTGCCTCAATTACAAGTGAGTTTGATCGCAATGAAGGAATCAAGAAAGCACGATTAAAAAGCCAAGCAACAAGAGCGACAAGTAACACACGGATCACTTCCTCTCTCAAGTCACTAATCACTAATGATCTCTTTTCTCAATTGTGAAACTTGGAGAGGTGGAGGCTTTGAATGTGTCTTGGAATGGAGTGCTAGCTCTTGTATTGAATGTTGAAGGTTGGAATGCTTGGATGAAGTGAATGGAGGTGGTTGGGGTTGTATTTATAGCCACCAACCACTTCCTAGCCGTTGGGCCATTCTGCCGAGCGCGGACGGTCCGCCCTCCTGGTGCGGACGGTCCGCCCCTGTAGATCAACGGCTGAAAATGCAACGGTCAGCAGTAACGGCTATATCAACGGCTATATTGCATTTAATGCGTCGTCAGATGTCAGACAGAGCCAGTCGCGGACGGTCCGGTCGTGCACCCCGGACGGTCCGCGAGGCCCCCTATAATTCATTTCTCCGAACCCGTTACCTTCGGGTTTTTCGGTTTCTTACCGACCGGACGGTCCGCGCCTAAGGCCGGACGGTCCGCGCGAGGGCTCGGACGGTCTTTGCTTTTCCTTCGGACAGTCCGTAATGGAAACTTGTATTTTTGCATTGGTTCTGTCCGAGAGTCATTCTAGTGTTGCGGACGGTCCGCCGCAAGGGCCCGGACGGTCCGCGCTTGGCCTGTTTTTCCAAAAAGCTTCTCCTGTCCGGAATAATCTACGGTATTCCGGACAGTCGATTTAGCATAGTTATAGATGAACTTTTGGCACCTGTAAAACATATAATCTAGAGCAAACTAGTTAGTCCAATTGTTTGTGTTGGGCGATTCAACCACCAAAACTATTTAGGAACTAGGTGTAAGCCTAATTCCCTTTCAATCTCCCCCTTTTTGGTGATTGATGCCAACACAAACCAAAGCAAATATGGAAGTGCATAATTGAACTAGTTTGCATAATATAAGTGCAAAGGTTGCTTGGAATTTAGCCAATATAAATACTTGCAAGATATGCATGGATTGTTTCTTTCTTATATAACATTTTGGACCACGCTTGCACCACATGTTTTGTTTTTGCAAACTCTTTTGTAAATCCTTTTCAAAGTTCTTTTGCAAATAGTCAAAGGCAAATGAATAAGATTTTGAGAAGCATTTTCAAGATTTGAAATTTTCTCCCCCTGTTTCAAATGCTTTTCCTTTAACTAAACAAAACTCCCCCTAAATGAGATCCTCCTCTTAGTGTTCAAGAGGGTTTTTGATATGTCATTTTGAAATACTACTTTCTCCCCCTTTTGAACACAATAGGATATCAATTGAAAAATATTCAACACTTAAGTTTTTGAAATTGGTGGTGGTGCGGTCCTTTTGCTTTGGGCTCTTACTTTCTCCCCCTTTGGCATGAATCGCCAAAAACGGAAGCATTAGAGCCCTCGAAGTGTTTCCTTCCCCTTGGGTCATAAATAAATGAGTTAAGATTATACCAAAGACGAAGTCCTTTTGCTTGGTGCTCATGATTTCTTCCCCTAGAATGGAGAGTTGCTTGGAGCGACGGCGAAGGATGAGTTACGTAGTGGAAGCCTTTGTCTTCGCCGAAGACTCTAATTCCCTTTCAATACACCTATGACTTGGTTTGAAATGGACTTGAAAACACATTAGTCATAGCATATGAAAGAGATACGATCAAAGGTATACAAATGAGCTATGGGTGCAAGTTAACAAAAGAAATTCCTAGAATCAAGAATATTTAGCTCATGCCTAAGTTTGTTAAAAGATTGTTCATCAAGAGGCTTGGTAAAGATATCGGCTAATTGATCTTTAGTATTAATGTATGAAATCTCGATATCTCCCTTTTGTTGGTGATCCCTAAGAAAATGATACCGAATGGCTATGTGCTTAGTGCGGCTATGCTCGACGGGATTGTCGGCCATTTTGATTGCACTCTCATTATCACATAGTAAAGGGACTTTGGTTAATTTGTAACCGTAGTCCCGCAGGGTTTGCCTCATCCAAAGCAATTGCGCGCAACAATGACCTGCGGCAATGTACTCGGCTTCGGCGGTGGAAAGAGCAACCGAATTTTGCTTCTTTGAAGCCCAAGACACCAAGGATCTTCCCAAGAACTGGCAAGTCCCTGATGTGCTCTTCCTATTGATTTTACACCCCGCCCAATCGGCATCCGAATATCCAATCAAATCAAATGTGGATCCCCTAGGATACCAAAGCCCAAACTTAGGAGTATAAGCCAAATATCTCAAGATTCGTTTTACGGCCGTAAGGTGTGATTCCTTAGGGTCGGATTGGAATCTTGCACACATGCAAACGGAAAGCATAATGTCCGGTCGAGATGCACATAAATAAAGCAATGAACCAATCATTGACCGGTATACCTTTTGATCCACGGACTTACCTCCCGTGTCGAGGTCGAGATGCCCATTAGTTCCCATGGGTGTCTTGATGGGTTTGGCATCCTTCATCCCAAACTTAGCAAGAATGTCTTGAATGTACTTCGTTTGGCTAATGAAGGTGCCCTCTTGGAGTTGCTTGACTTGGAATCCTAGAAAATACTTCAACTCCCCCATCATCGACATCTCGAATTTCTGTGTCATGATCCTACTAAACTCTTCACATGTAGACTCGTTAGTAGACCCAAATATAATATCATCAACATAAATTTGGCATACAAACAAGTCATTTTCAAGAGTTTTAGTAAAGAGTGTAGGATCGGCCTTGCCAACTTTGAAGCCATTAGCAATAAGGAAATCTCTTAGGCATTCATACCATGCTCTTGGGGCTTGCTTGAGCCCATAAAGCGCCTTAGAGAGCCTATAGACATGATTAGGATACTCACTGTCTTCAAAGCCGGGAGGTTGCTCAACATAGACCTCTTCCTTGATTGGTCCGTTGAGGAAGGCACTTTTCACGTCCATTTGATAGAGCTTAAAGCCATGGTAAGTAGCATAGGCCAATAATATGCGAATTGACTCAAGCCTAGCTACGGGTGCATAGGTTTCACCAAAATCCAAACCTTCGACTTGTGAATACCCTTTGGCCACGAGTCGAGCTTTGTTCCTTGTCACCACACCATGCTCATCTTGCTTGTTGCGGAAGACCCATTTGGTTCCTACAACATTTTGGTTAGGACGTGGAACTAAATGCCATACCTCGTTCCTCGTGAAATTGTTGAGCTCCTCTTGCATCGCCACCACCCAATCCGAATCTTGGAGAGCTTCCTCTACCCTGTGTGGCTCAATGGAGGAAACAAAAGAGTAATGTTCACAAAAATGAGCAACCCGAGATCGAGTAGTTACCCCCTTATGAATGTCGCCGAGGATGGTGTCGACGGGGTGATCTCGTTGGATTGCTTGGTGGACTCTTGGGTGTGGCGGTCTTGGTTCTTCCTCATCCTCCTTTTCTTGATCATTTGTATCTCCCCCTTGATCATTGCTATCATCTTGAGGTGGCTCGTCTTCTTGATTTTGCTCTTCATCATTTTGAGCCTCATCCTCATTTTGAGTTGGTGGAGATGCTTGCATGGAGGGGAATGGTTGATCTTGTGTACTTGGAGGCTCTTCGGATTCCTTAGGACACACATCCCCGATGGACATGTTCCTTAGCGCGATGCATGGAGCCTGTTCTTCACCTATCTCATCAAAATCAACTTGCTCTACTTGAGAGCCGTTAGTTTCATCAAACACAACGTCACAAGAGACTTCAACTAGTCCAGTGGACTTGTTAAAGACCCTATATGCCCTTGTGTTTGAATCATAACCAAGTAAAAAGCCTTCTACAGTTTTAGGAGCAAATTTAGATTTTCTACCTCTTTTAATAAGAATGAAGCATTTGCTACCAAACACTCTAAAATATGAAATGTTGGGCCTTTTACCGGTTAGGAGTTCATATGATGTCTTCTTGAGGATTCGGTGAAGATATAACCGGTTGATGGCGTAGCAGGCGGTGTTGACCGCTTCGGCCCAAAACTGGTCCGGTGTCTTGTATTCATCAAGCATGGTTCTTGCCATGTCCAATAGAGTTCGATTCTTCCTCTCCACTACACCGTTTTGTTGTGGCGTGTAGGGAGAAGAGAACTCATGCTTGATGCCCTCCTCCTCAAGGAAGCTTTCAATTTGAGAGTTCTTGAACTCCGTCCCATTGTCGCTTCTTATTTTCTTGATCCTTAAGCCGAACTCATTTTGAGCTCGTCTCAAGAATCCCTTTAAGGTCTCTTGGGTTTGAGATTTTTCCTGTAAAAAGAATACCCAAGTGAAGCGAGAATAATCATCCACAATTACGAGACAATACTTACTACCGCCGATGCTTATGTAAGCGATCGGGCCGAACAAATCCATGTGTAGGAGCTCCAGTGGCCTGTCAGTAGTCATTATGTTCTTGTGTGGATGATGAGTGCCAACTTGCTTCCCTGCTTGACATGCGCTACAAATCCTGTCTTTCTCAAAATGAACATTTGTTAGTCCTAAAATGTGTTCTCCCTTTAGAAGCTTGTGAAGATTCTTCATTCCAACATGGGCTAGTCGGCGGTGCCAAAGCCAACCCAAGTTAGTCTTAGCAACTAAGCAAGTGTCGAGTTCAGCTCTTTCAAAATCTACCAAGTATAGCTGACCCTCTAACACTCCCTTAAAAGCTATTGAATCGTCACTTCTTCTAAAGACAGTAACACCAGTATCAGTAAAAAGACAGTTGTAGCCCATTTTACATAATTGGGATACGGAAAGCAAATTGTAATCTAAAGAATCTACAAGAAAAACATTGGAAATAGTATGGTCAGGTGATATAGCAATTTTACCCAAACCTTTGACCAAACCTTGATTTCCATCCCCGAATGTGATAGCTCGTTGGGGATCTTGGTTTTTCTCATATGAGGAGAACATCTTTTTCTCCCCTGTCATATGGTTTGTGCACCCACTGTCGAGTATCCAACTTGAGCCCCCGGATGCATAAACCTACAAAACAAGTTTAGTTCTTTGTTTTAGGTACCCAAACGGTTTTGGGTCCTTTGGCATTAGATACAAGAACTTTGGGTACCCAAACACAAGTCTTGGAACCCTTGTGCTTGCCCCCAACAAATTTGGCAACTACCTTGCCGGATTTGCTAGTAAGCACATAAGATGCATCAAAAGTTTTAAATGAAATGGCATGATCATTTGATGCATTAGGAGTTTTCTTTCTAGGCAACTTGGCACGGGTTGGTTGCCTAGAGCTAGATGTCTCACCCTTATACATAAAAGCATGGTTAGGGCCAGAGTGAGACTTCCTAGAGTGAATTCTCCTAATTTTGCTCTCGGGATAACCGGCAGGGTACAAAATGTAACCCTCGTTATCCTGAGGCATGGGAGCCTTGCCCTTAACAAAGTTAGACAAATTTTTAGGTGGGGCATTAATTTTGACATTGTCTCCCCTTTGAAAGCCAATGCCGTCCTTAATGCCCGGGCGTCTCCCATTATAGAGCATGCTTCTAGCCAATTTAAATTTTTCATTTTCTAAGTCATGCTCTCTAATTTTAGCATTAAGTTGTGCTATGTGATCATTTTGTTTTTTAATTAAGGCAAGGTGATCATGGATAGCATCAACATTAACATCTCTACATCTAGTGCAAATGGACATATGCTCAATAGTAGATGTAGAGGGTTTGCAAGACTTTAATTCAATAACCTTAGCATGCAACAAATCATTCTTAGTTCTAAGGTCAGAAATAGTAGTATTGCAAACATCAAAATCCTTAGCCTTAGCAATTAATTTCTCATTCTCATTTCTAAGGCTAGCGATGGAAGCATTCAATTCATCAATCCTAGCAAGCAAGTCAACATCATCATTTCTAGGATCAATGCAAACATGAGAATCAACCTTAGCCAACAAATTAGCATTTTCATTTCTAAGGTTGTCTAAAATCTCATGGCAAGTGCTTAGCTCACTAGATAATTTTTCACATTTTTCTCTTTCTAGAGCATAAGCATTTTTAACCTTAACATGTTTCTTGTTTTCCTTGATTAGGAAGTCCTCTTGGGAGTCCAAGAGATCGTCCTTTTCATGGATAGCACTAATTAGCTCATTTAATTTTTCTTTTTGTTCCATGTTAAGGTTGGCAAAAAGAATACGCAAGTTATCCTCCTCATTTTTATCATCCTCATCACTAGATGTTTCATATTTAGTGGAGGACTTTGATTTTACCTTCTTTTTGCCGTCCTTGGCCATGAGGCACTTGTGGCCGACGTTGGGGAAGAGGAGGCCTTTGGTGACGGCGATGTTGGCGGCGTCCTCGTCGTCGGAGGAGTCGCTTGAGCTTTCGTCGGAGTCCCACTCCCGACAAACATGGGCATCGCCGCCCTTCTTCTTGTAGTACTTCTTCTTCTCCTTCCTTTTGCCCCTCTTGTCGTTGTCCCTGTCACTGTCACTTGATAATGGACATTTAGCAATAAAGTGACCGGGCTTACCACATTTGTAGCAAACCTTCTTGGAACGAGATTTGTAGTCCTTCCCCTTCCGTTGCTTGAGGATTTGCCGGAAGCTTTTGATGATTAGGGCCATCTCCTCGTTGTCGAGCTTGGAGGCGTCAATTGGTTGTCTACTTGGTGTAGACTCCTCCTTCTTCTCCTCCGTTGCCTTGAAGGCCACGGGTTGCGCCTCGGATGTGGAAGGCTCATCAAGCTCGTTGATCTTCTTGGAGCCCTTAATCATGCATTCAAAACTAACAAAATTCCCGATGACTTCCTCGGGGGTCATTTGTGTATATCTAGGATTGCCACGAATTAATTGTACTTGAGTAGGGTTAAGGAAAATAAGGGCTCTCAGAATAACCTTAACCACTTCGTGGTCATCCCATTTTGTGCTCCCGAGGTTGCGCACTTGGTTCACCAAGGTCTTGAGCCGGTTGTACATGTCTTGTGGCTCCTCCCCTTGGCGAAGACGGAAGCGACCGAGCTCCCCCTCGATCGTTTCCCGCTTGGTGATCTTGGTGAGTTCATCACCCTCATGCGCCGTCTTGAGTAGGTCCCAAATCTCCTTGGCGTTCTTCAACCCTTGTATTTTGTTGTATTCCTCCTTGCTTAAAGAGGCAAGGAGAATGGTTGTGGCTTGGGAGTTGAAGTGCTCGATTTGGGCCACTTCGTCCGTGTCGTAGTCCTCATCCCCTACGGATGGTACCTGTACACCATACTCAACAACATCCCATAATCTTTTGTGGAGAGAGATTAGATGAAATTGCATTAAATTACTCCACATAGCATAATCTTCACCATTAAAAGTTGGTGGTTTGCCTAATGGGACGGAAAGTAAAGGTGTATGTTTAGGAACGCGAGGGTAGCGTAGGGGGATCTTACTATACTTCTTACGCTCTTGGCGTTTAGAAGTGACGGACGCCGCGTCGGAGCCGGAGGTGGAGGTCGATGAAGTGTCGGTCTCGTAGAAGACCACCTTCCTCATCCTTTTGTGCTTGTCCCCACTCCGATGCGGCTTGTGAGAAGATTTTTCCTTCTTCTCCTTATGGTGAGAAGAGGAAGATCTTTTCTCCTTCCGCTTGGAGAATTTCTTCTTCTTCTCTCTTCTCTTGGTGCGGGACTCTTCTGATGAAGATGAAGTGCTCCCTTGGCTTGTAGTGGGCTTGTCGTCGCCGGTCTCCATCTCCTTCTTGGCGTGATCTCCCGACATCACTTCGAGCGGTTAGGCTCTAATGAAGCACCGGGCTCCGATACCAATTGAAAGTCGCCTAGAGGGGGGGGTGAATAGGGCGAAACTGAAATTTACAAATATAAACACAACTACAAGCCGGGTTAGCGTTAGTAATAAAGAAACGAGTCCGGGAGAGAGGGCGCAAAACAAATCCCAAGCGAATAAGCAAGTGAGACACGAAGATTTGTTTTACCGAGGTTCGGTTCTTGCAAACCTACTCCCCGTTGAGGAGGCCACAAAGGCCGGGTCTCTTTCAACCCTTCCCTCTCTCAAACGATCCACGGATCGAGTGAGCTTTCTTTTCTTAATCACTTGGAACACAAAGTTCCCACAAGGACCACCACAAGTTTGGTGTCTCTTGCCTCAATTACAAGTGAGTTTGATCGCAATGAAGGAATCAAGAAAGCACGATTAAAAAGCCAAGCAACAAGAGCGACAAGTAACACACGGATCACTTCCTCTCTCAAGTCACTAATCACTAATGATCTCTTTTCTCAATTGTGAAACTTGGAGAGGTGGAGGCTTTGAATGTGTCTTGGAATGGAGTGCTAGCTCTTGTATTGAATGTTGAAGGTTGGAATGCTTGGATGAAGTGAATGGAGGTGGTTGGGGTTGTATTTATAGCCACCAACCACTTCCTAGCCGTTGGGCCATTCTGCCGAGCGCGGACGGTCCGCCCTCCTGGTGCGGACGGTCCGCCCCTGTAGATCAACGGCTGAAAATGCAACGGTCAGCAGTAACGGCTATATCAACGGCTATATTGCATTTAATGCGTCGTCAGATGTCAGACAGAGCCAGTCGCGGACGGTCCGGTCGTGCACCCCGGACGGTCCGCGAGGCCCCCTATAATTCATTTCTCCGAACCCGTTACCTTCGGGTTTTTCGGTTTCTTACCGACCGGACGGTCCGCGCCTAAGGCCGGACGGTCCGCGCGAGGGCTCGGACGGTCTTTGCTTTTCCTTCGGACAGTCCGTAATGGAAACTTGTATTTTTGCATTGGTTCTGTCCGAGAGTCATTCTAGTGTTGCGGACGGTCCGCCGCAAGGGCCCGGACGGTCCGCGCTTGGCCTGTTTTTCCAAAAAGCTTCTCCTGTCCGGAATAATCTACGGTATTCCGGACAGTCGATTTAGCATAGTTATAGATGAACTTTTGGCACCTGTAAAACATATAATCTAGAGCAAACTAGTTAGTCCAATTGTTTGTGTTGGGCGATTCAACCACCAAAACTATTTAGGAACTAGGTGTAAGCCTAATTCCCTTTCAGACATGCGCCACACCCTTCGGAACTGCAGAGACTTCAAGCATTCCGTGGGGAACGGCCGACTCTTCCAACCTCTGCCGCCTCCCCCGCCACGAGGAGGACCTAGAGAACCTCGACAATCCCAACAACAGGAAGGGGGAGGAGGTGGAGCCTTCCCGCGCGTCGATGGAGAAGTCAATGTCATCTTCGGTGGACATGGGTCGCAAGAAAGCAAAAGGCAACAAAAGGTCAACGACCGTCAGATATTGGTGGCAACCGTTGGACCTCCCGCCCCGTATCGATGGTCCGAGCACCCGATCACCTTCACTCGGGCGGATCAATGGCTCAACTTCAACCACCCGGGCAAGTACCCGCTCCTCGTCGATCCGGTGATCCGAGAGAGCAGGGCAAAGAAGGTATTAGTGGACGGGGGAAGCAGCATCAACGTCACCTTCCCCCGGACGCTCCAAGGCTTGGGAGTTCCCCTCAAAGAGCTCCACGAGTCGGACAATCCTTTCTTCGGCATCGTGCTGACTAAAGGAGAATATCCACTGGGACACATCTACATGCCGGTCACCTTCGGAACTTCGGAAAACTACAGAACCGAGTTCCTGAGGTTCGAGGTGGCAAACTTTGACTGCGGGTACAACGCCATCATCGGTAGGCCAGGATTGGCAAAGTTCATGGCCATTCCACAATATACGTACATGATATTAAAGATGCCAGGACCACAAGGAATCATAACTATGCGCGCTGACTTCCAAGGCACCACAGAATGTTTCCGAGTAGCCATTCAGGCGGCCCTCACCACCAAACCGTCGGCGACTTCTTCTGCGCAGGCGATCTCAAAGACTAAAGAAGACCTCGTGGTACCCGCGAATGAAGCTCAAGCCGTGACCTCTATGCGGCCGACCGAAGAAACCAAGAGAATCAACCTCGGGTTCGCCGATGAGCGCAAGACGACCATCATCAGTTCCAGCCTGGATGACAAATAGGAAGGCGCGCTCGTCCAGTTCCTGCATGATAACCGAGACGTATTCGCATGGCAACCTGCGGATATGCCAGGAGTCCCGAGAGAATTGGCCGAGCACAAGTTGAAGGTCTACCCCCAGGCGAGGCCGATCCGACAAAAATTACGTCGCTTCACGCCTGACAAGAGAGAAGCCATCCGTGCAGAGTTGGCTCGCTTGGTCGCGGCCGGATTCATTAGATAAGTGTTACACCCTGAGTGGTTAGCAAATCCTGTTCTTGTACTCAAAAAGAATAAAGTGGATTGGCGCATGTGCGTCGACTATACGGATCTCAACAAGCACTGTCCGAAGGATCCCTTCGGACTTCCTAGAATAGACCAGGTGGTAGACTCGACCGCCGGATGTTCTGTGCTGTCTTTCTTGGATTGCTACTCCGGGTATCATCAGATCAGCCTGGCAAAAGAAGACGAGGAAAAAACAACATTCATCACCCCGTTCGGAGCCTTCTGCTATACCTCCATGTCGTTCGGCCTCAAAAACGCTGGAGCGACTTACTAGAGGGCTATTCAGACATGCTTAGCCGACCACTGGGGCAAGCGTGTGGAAGCTTATGTGGATGATGTGGTAATCAAGACAGAGAACTCAGAAAATTTCATTGAAGATTTACAGCTGGTCTTCAACAGTCTACGACAATATCGATGGAAACTTAATCCCGAAAAATGCGTATTCGGAGTACCAGCAGGAAAATTGCTCGGGTTTATTGTCAGCCACCGGGGAATTGGGGCCAATCCATAAAAGATCGAGGCTATCATGAGAATGGAAGCACCACGATCACAGAAGAAAGTACAAAGACTTACCGGATGCATGGCAGCTCTAAGCAGATTCATATCAAGGCTGGGAGAAAAAGGCTTACCGTTCTATAAATTGTTCAAGAAGGTAGACAAATTCCAGTGGACTTCAGAGGCTCAGGAAGCTCTAGACGCACTAAAGAAATTCCTGACAACACAACCAGTGCTAAAGCCGCCGCGCCGAGCCACGCCGAGTCAACCGGCTGAAGATCTGCTGTTATACATCTCTTGCATGACTCACATGGTGAGCACCGCGTTAGTAGTCGAGCGAGCAGAAGAAGGACACGCATACCCAATGCAACCTCCTGTCTATTTCATCAGTGAAGTCCTGGGTCCTTCGAAGAAGAAATACCCTCAAGTTTAGAAACTATTATATGCAGTACTTCTAACTGCACACAAGCTCCATCACTACTTCGACGATCACAAAGTCATAGTAGTCACTGAATTTCCAATAGGGGATATTCTCCACAATAAAGAAGCCATCAGAAGAATAGCCAAGTGGTCCTGTGAACTGGGAGCTCATGACATTGAGTTTCGACCTCGCACTGCAATCAAGACTCAAGCACTAGTTGACTTCGTATCAGAATGGACCGAGCAACAAGTGCCCGATAACTCGGAAACTGCAGAAGTATGTCGAATGTATTTCGATGGCTCGTTGAAGCTGCAGGGGGCAGGTGCAGGGATCCTCTTCATTGCACCTGGAGGTGAACAACTCAAATATGCTCTTCAATTGTTATTCCCAGCGTCCAACATTGCAGCAGAATACGAAGCTTTGATTCATGGACTGAACATTGCCATGTCACTGGGCATCAAGAGATTGATGGTATATGGGGATTCTCTGGTGGTCATAAGTCAGATAAACAAAGAGTGGGATTGCTCGAATGACTCCATGGGGAAATACTGTTCCGCCGTCCAAAAGCTGGAAGACAGGTTTGAAGGTTTGGAATTTCATCATGTGGAGAGAGACCGCAACACCGCAGCTGATGCATTGTCCAAGCTAGGATCCAGTCGGACTCAGGTCCCGCCTGGTGTTTTTGTCCAAGAAGTACTGCACCCGAGCATTTCACTAGATCGGGTAGAGAAATGCAATATTCTGAGCCAACCAGAGTCAGATCCTGATGACTAGAGGGAACCAATCATTAGGTACATAAAGAATGAGGAAGAGCCGGATGGCAAAAATGCAGCAGAGCGCATTGCAAGGCAGTCAACTCACTATACTCTCATTGGGGAAACACTATACAGAAGGGGCGCATCAGGAGTCCTCATGAAATGCATTCTTTCGGCTACAGGGAAGCAACTGCTAGATGAGGTCCATGCTGGGTAATGCGGGATACACGCAACATCAAGGACTCTGGTTGGGAAGGTCTTCAGGTCTGGTTTCTACTCGCCAACAGCAAAGAGTGATGCAGCCGAGTTAGTCCAGAGATGCGAAGCCTGCTAGTACTTATCAAAACAACAGCATCTACCAGCACATCAACTGCAAACCATACCTGTAACCTGGCCGTTCGCGTGCTAGGGACTGGATATGATTGGACCCTTCAAGAAAGCTCAAGGAGGATACACTCATGTACTGGTTGCTATTGACAAATTCACTAAATGGATAGAGTTCAAACACATTGCTTCTCTAACCTCAACTAAGGCAGTGGAATTCATACAAGACATAATATTCAGGTTCGGGATACCGAATAGTATCATAACCGACATGGGATCCAATTTCACAAGCTCAGAGTTCTTCGATTTCTGCGAACAAAAAAGCATTCATATCAAATATGCCTCGGTGGCGCACCCAAGAGCCAACGGGGAGGTAGAAAGAGCCAACGGGATGATATTGGAAGCACTCAGAAAGAAAGTCTTCGACAAGAATGAAAAGTTCGCAGGAAAGTGGATCAGAGAGTTGCCATATGTTGTCTGGAGCCTGAGAACTCAACCTAGCCAAGCTCTGTATGGAAACACTCCTTTATTTATGGTCTATGGTTCGGAGGCAGTGCTACCGCTGATCTCAAGTTTGGGACACCGAGATTAATCTTTGAAAACATAGCAGAAGCTGAGGCTACTAGACTGGAGGATGTTGATATACTAGAAGAAGAACGATTGAATATGGTGATTCAGTTAGCCCGGTATCAGCAAACTCTGAGGCACTATCATGACAAGGTCATACGGTATCGATCCTTCGCAGTGGGAGATCTTGTCCTCCACCGAATTCTAACGGGGGAGGGACGACACAAATTGTCGCCACTATGGGAAGGGCCATTCATAGTAGCAGTCCGGTGTGCCAGACCAGGGTACACTTCGGTTGTCCCATGCTCTCTTTGTTTGAACCCTTTTCTTGGTCTTTTTATTGGCTTATTGTGAACCTTTGGCACCTGTAGAACTTATAGACTAGAGCAAACTAGTTAGTCCAATTATTTGTGTTGGGCAATTCAACCACCAAAATCAATTAGGAAATAGGTGTAAGCCTAATTCCCTTTCACCTAGCCGTCGTCGCAAACCTAGCAGTTCGCAACACGACACTTCCTCCATGTACGTGTGGACACCTCGGAGGTGCTACATCTGGAGCACTAGGACGAATCGTGCGAGGACATGGAGGTCACCGGCGACTGCACATCACTGCTCGGCGTGTTCGACTACATCGAGACGTCTTCCACTGCCCTGCACGTCTAGTGGTAATTTTATGATCTATAACCGCAGTAGTTTCTGGTTTTATGGGGTCAAAATTTTTGTTTTGCGCTAGTGTAGCCTCCCCATAATCCTTCAGCTTCATCTAGTGATTCTAATAGAGGTAGAACTAGGTGTCATGCTATTTCTCATATGCTTAAGGATAGGAATGCATCTCATGGATCTTCCATTTTATTCCGCAATTTTGATGCATTCTATGTGATTCATTGTAAAAATGATAAAATTGTTGCTACAATTGTGGGACCAAAATACAAGAAAGGTAATACTTGCATTTGGGTTCCAAAATCTTATGTAACTAACCTGATTGGACCCAACACAAGTTGGGGACCTAAATCCCAAGCCTAAATACCTTGCAGGTTTATGCATCCGGGGGCTCAAGTTGGATCATTGATAGCGGATGCACAAACCACATGACGGGTGAGGAGAACATGTTCACCTTCTACGTCAAGAACAAGGATTCTCATGAAACGATCATTGTTGGAGATGGGAATCAAGGCAAGGTAAAGAGGATAGGTAAAATGGCGATTACAACCGAGCATTCAATTTCTAATGTCTTTTTGGTAGAATCACTTGGATATATTTTGCTTTCCATTAGTCAGTTATGTCATATGGGTTACAATTGTTTATTTACAAATGTTGATGTAACTGTCTTTAGAAGAAGTGATGGTTCATTAGCATTTAAAGGTGTATCCGATGACAAGCTTTATTTAGTAGATTTTACTAAATAAAATGCCGATCTAGACGCATGTTTACTTGCTAAGACCAACATGGGTTGGCTTTGGCATCACCATCTAGCACATGTTGGAATGAAGAACCTTCATAAACTTCTAAAGGGAGAACTTGTGTTAGGACTAACCGATGTCTGTTTTGAGAAAGACAGACCTTGTGCAGCGTGTCAAGCAGGTAAACAGGTGAGAACAAGTCATCCAAGCAAGAATGTGACGACGACATCAAGACCATTGGAACTTCTCCACATGGATCTCTTCGGGCCTGTTGCTTACCTTAGCATTAGTGGAAGTAAGTATGGTCTAGTAATTGTTGATGACTGTTCCCGCTTCACCCAGGTATTCTTTTTATAGGATAAATCTAAAACCCAAGAAACTCTCAAGTGCTTCCTAAGACGGGCTCAAAATGAGTTTGAGCTAAAAGTGAAGATGATAAGGAGCGATAATGCATTTGAGTTTAAAAATCTTCAAGTGGAGGAATATCTTGGGGAGGACGGCATCAAGCATGAATTCTCCACTCCCTACACACCACAACAAAATGGTGCAATGTAGAGGAAGAACAAGACGCTCATTGACATGGCGAGGACGATGCTGGGAGAATACAAGACATCGAGACGGTTTTGATCGGAAGCCGTAAATACGACTTGCCATGCCATAAACCGTCTCTATCTTCATCGCCTCCTCAAGAAGTCATATGAGCTACTCACTGGTAACAAACCTAATGTTTCTTACTTTCCTGTATTGGGGAGCAAATGCTACATCTTGGTAAAGAAAAGGTAGGCATTCAAAGTTTGCTCCCAAAGCCGTTGAAGGGTTTTTACTTGGTTATGACTCAAATATAAAGGCATATAGAGTCTTCAACAAATCTTCAGATTTAGTTGAAGTCTCTAGTGACGTTGTATTTGATGAGACTAATGGCTCTCCGAGAGAGCAAGTTGATCTTGATGACATAGATGAACATGAGGTTCCGACAGCCGCAATAAGGACTGTGGCGATAGGCAATGTGAGACCACAAGAACAACAAGTGCAAGATCAACCTTCTTCCTCAACAATGGTGCAGCCCCCAACTCAAGATGAGGAACAAGTACATCAAGACGATGGCATGGATCAAGGGGGAGCACAAGAACAGGAAGGAAGGGAGGAGGTGAGAGCACCTAGAGGGGGGTGAATAGGTGATCCTGTAAAAAAATAGCTCAACAAAACAAACTTTGTCTAATATTAAATTAGTGAGATAAAAAACCAAGTCCGAATGAAGAGAATGAGAGGAGAGAAATTCTTCACTTAATTGCTCTCATAAGGTGAGTATTAAACTTATAGCAATATTGTAAGTGAAGTAAAGTGCTAGAAACAGTAGAATCGCAATAACGTAAAGTAACTTAGACAAGTGACACATCGATTTTAGCCTGTGGTTTGGTCAAGCAAAAAATTCTCGCCTACTCCACTTTGTGGCGTCCTAATGGATGAGGGTGGCACTCAACCCCTCTCAAGTGATCCAATGATCAACTTGAGTACCACAGTTCTCTTTCTTATCACAAGCTTTTCCTGTTGTGAGGAATCTCCACAATTTGGAGTCTCTCACGCCTTACAGAGTTGATCTCAAATAAACCACAAGAGTAAGGGGGAGTAGAAATGCACACAGGAAACAAAATCAAAGCAACATACACACACATTGAAAGAGGAGCACAAGAGACAACACAACAGAATTACAGCTCAAACACTTGCTCAAATCTCAAACTATCAACCCAAAAGCATGGTCACAGTGTCTTAGTGTTGTAGGATGTTCAATGGATGATTGGTTTACTGATGGAGGCACCTAGGGCCCTCTTATATAGCCCCAAGGGCCAAAGGAGTCGTTGCTCCTTCATTAGGAAGGCTCTGATTGCCTTCTGCCCGTGGGTGGACCGGGCAGTCCAGTGCATCACCGGACAGTAAATAGTACGCAATTACCTTCCTTATTTGGTGAAGCCGACCGTTGCCAGCCTCTGGTCCCACAGCACACCAAACAGTCCGGTGCCGCTTGGTGACCGTTGGCCGGGCACACGTGGCACTCGCTGATCGCGCTGCCGACCGTTGGCCAGGCGCGCGACTAGCAGACTGGACAGTCCGGTGAACTATAGCCACGGCGCCCTGGCTTTTTCCTGAGAGCGTCCTGTTCACCGGGTGCGCCAGCCTGGCACCGGACACTGTCCGGCGCACACCGGACTGTGTCCGGTGCACCACAAGCTGGTGCAAGTTTGGTTACTCTTAGCCCAACTTCTCCAGTTAAATTTCTCTCATTTTGAGAAGTTTTCTAGCACTTAGTAGAACATAGTTAGTACCAAAAACAATTTTCTAAGTGCTAGAATCATACCTTTGTTTCTCCAGGATTGTGGAGTTTGCAATTTATCCTTACAATTCTCAATTTGTTTCTTATTTGACTCTGAGTTCATACTCACAATTGTATATAAGATCAAAGTGATGTGTTAGACACTTAATCACCAAAACACTTAGAAATGGCCGAAGGGCACATTTGCCTTTTAGGAGGAAGGAGTACCACATGCACCTCCAACCCAAGTCCGCACCAACATTCAAAGGGATCATCCGGTGGATCAAACCCTTGGTGACATTAGCAAGGGAGTTACAACTCATTCACGTATTGCAAATTTTTGTGAGCAATACTCTTTTGTTTCTTCTATTGAGCCTTTTAGGGTAGAAGAAGGCTTGCAGGATCCGGACTAGGTGTTGGCCATGCAAAAGGAGCTCAATAACTTCAAGCGAAATGAAGTATGGTGTCCAAGCACGTCCATAGAAAAACGTTGTGGGCACCAAGTGGGTGTTTCATAACAAACAAGATGAATACAGAGTGGTGACATGAAACAAGGCGAGACTTGTGGCAAAAGGTTATGCCTAATTTGTAGTTTTGGATTTTGAGGATACTTTTGCTCCTGTAGCTAGGCTTGAGTCTATTCATATATTGTTAGCCTATGCTGCTCACCATTCTTTAAAGCTCTATCAAATGGACGTGAAAAGCGCATTCCTCAATGGGTCAATTAAGGAGGAGTTGTACATGGAGAAACCCCTTGCCTTCGAGGATGATAGGTACCTGGCCATATGTACAGGCTCTCTAAGGCGCTCTATGGACTTAAGCAAGCCCTAAGAGCATGGTATGAATGCCTTAGAGATTTGCTTATTTCTAATGCTTTCAAGGTCGGGAAAGCTGATCCTACTCTTTTCACTAAGACTTTCAATGATGATTTCTTTATATGCCAAATATATGTCGATGACATAATATTTGGTTCTACCAATCAAAAGTCATGTGAAGAATTTAGCAGGGTGATGACACAGAAATTCGAGATGTCCATGATGGGCAAGTTGACTTATTTCCTCGGATTTCAAGTAAAGCAACTTAAGGAAGGGACATTCCTCTCTCAAACGAAGTACATCCAAGATATACTAAAGAAGTTTGGGATGAAGTACGCAAAGCCTGCTAAGACGCCAATGGGAACTGATGGACATTTGGATCTCAACGCGAGAGGTAAATCCGTAGATGAAAAGGTATATCGGTATATGATAGGATCCTTGCTTTATCTTTGTGCAAGTAGACCGGACATTATCCTTTCAGTTTGCATATGTGCTAGATTTCAATCCGGTCTCAAGGAATGTCACCTTGTGGCTGTGAAGCGTATTCTTAGATATTTAGTTCATACGCCTTACATCGGGCTTTGGTATCCTAATGGGTCTTCCTTTGACTTGATTGCATACTCAAACTTCGACTATGTCGGGTGCAAGGTTGTTAGGAAGAGCACATCATGAACTTGTCTGTTTCTGGGAAGGTCCCTGGTGTCTTGAAGTTCAAAGAAACAAACTTCTGTTGATTCGTGACTTTGGCTACAATCTGAGCAAAGTCCCACTCCTATGTGATAATGAGAGTGCAGTCCGCTTGGCAGATAATCCCATCGAACACAGTCACACTAAGCACATAGACATCCGACACCACTTTTTGAGAGATCACCAGCAAAAGGGAGACATCGATGTTTGTCATATTAGCACCAATCACCAGCTAGCCGATATCTTTACCAAGCCTTTATATGACAAAAGATTTTGTAAGCTGCGTAGTGAGCTAAATGTCTTAGATTCGCAGAACTTGGATTGATCTAGAGCATATATGTCTTTTATTGATCATGTCATTATAAGTTTAATTATGTATTTGTGGTGTTTAAGTTGTAAAACATTATCCCCGGACCTCACAAGTTCTTGTGCAAATGATGCATATGTTAGGGGGGATATGCTACAACTTGCCCCTTCAAGACTAACATGATTTCTTGAGTGTTTTTGGTGTAGTCTCAAAGGTGAATGGAAAGGTAAATGGTGAACTTAAACAACGAACAAGGCTTCCACTGCATAACAGTATCATGTTCAAGTTGCCCTTGTTGTTCATTGCCTTCTTGCTTTTAATTCACAATGTTTGGTGAGACAATGAGGTTTTGAGGCCACTAGTTTCTTTGTTTTGGTGTGTAATGCCAAAGGGGGAGAAATTAAAGGTCAAAACAACTGGATCAACTATGATTTCTGAATTTCAAAATTATTGTGCTAGTACTTGTCTTTTGATCAAAACTCTCTTAATGCAAAACTACTCTCTTGTGGGAGAGAAATCTTGATTATGGGAAAAGGGGGAGTTTTTATGTTTGATCAAAACTAGTCTTGAAAAATATTTTGATTTGGTAAAACAAAGTGTTTTTGACATAAAAGTAAGAAAATGAAATGGTGTTGCGAAAATAAACCAAGTGGTGGCAA
This sequence comes from Zea mays, assembly GCF_902167145.1. Lineage (NCBI taxonomy): Eukaryota > Viridiplantae > Streptophyta > Magnoliopsida > Poales > Poaceae > Zea > Zea mays. The sequence continues at coordinate 51,719 of NW_023366851.1, forward strand.
ATGATCCAAATATGCCAAATCCAAGACTTATTATATTAGTGTTTCATTTGACTTCAATTTGCAAAAGTTGGGTCATATTTGGGTATGTTAGTATCTCTTTTGTTGCTTTTAGGTGTGTTGGCATAAATCACCAAAAATGGGGAGATTGAAAGGGAAATGTGCCCTTGGGCAATTTCTATTTGTTTTGGTGATTAAATGCTCAACATATCGTCTTAGACTAACATCTTGATGTATGAGCATAGGCACAAATATTTGAAAGGCAAATTGAGAAACATGGGAAAAGTGCATATTGCAAATCCTATCACATTAAAGAAACAAGGTATGATTCTAGCACATGGTAAATTGTTTTAGTTGCTAACTATGTTTATCTAAGTGCTAGGTAACTTCTCAAGTCAAACCATTTTGGTGAAATGGTGTTTGGCTAAGATTAGCTAAACTTGTGCCAGTCTGGGTGCACCAGACTGTCCAGTGTGCACCGGACAGTGTCCGGTGCCCAGACTGTTCAGCGGCCATACTGGCCGCTCTCGGGAAAACTGGCAGGAGCGCTGGCTAAAATTCACCGGACAGTCCGATGAGCTAGGCGACTAGCAGCTTTGCCCGCACCAACGGTCGACACGCAATCAACGGTGGCCACGTGTCGGCCACGTCTGCTACGCCAACGGTCGAGATGCCCATCGGACAGTCCGGTGTGCACCAGACAGTCCATTGTGCTAGGTGACCGAAGGCTCTAACAGCTGACTCAACAATCAGCTCGACCGAAGATGGAAAGAAATCGACTATTGCTTAATGTCTGGTGCACCCACGAAGAGAAGGCAACCAGGGCCTTCTAAATGGAGTTCCAATGGCTCCTATGTTCCTTGGGGCCATAAAAGGACCCCTAAGCGCCATGGAGCATAACACAAGCACACTATGAGCAATCTACAACTAATAGACTCTGCGACCACGTTGTCGATTCATTAGATAGAGATTTGAGCACGTTCTTGAGCTGTAACTCTGCTGTTTTGATTCTTGCACTATCTTCTTAATTTGTGTGTGTATTGTTGCTATGATTGAGTTCTTGTGTATGTTTCTACTCCCTCTTTACTCCGGTTTTGATTAAGATCATTTGTGTAAGGCGTGAGATGCTCCAACTTGTGGAGATTCCTCACAACCGGGATTTAATATAAGGAAGAAAACCGTGGTACTCAAGTTTGATCTTTGGATCACTCGAGAGGGGTTGAGTGCAACCCTTGACCGAAGGAGGCCACCATAACGTGGAGTAAGCATTGGCCGAACCACGGGATAAAATCGTCGTGTCTCTTGTCTATTTATTTTATTGCGATTGTTGGCTTCTCGAGTTCTCATATTCACTTGTATTATTGCTCCTAAGTTTGATACACATTTCAAGGGAGCAATCAAGTGAAAAGTTCTCCTCTCTCCATCTATACTCATAATAACTTGGTTTTAGCTTTCATTAACACTCATTATAAACCAAGTTTGTGTTGTTTAGAGTTGATTTTTGCAGGATCACCTATTCACCCCCTCTAGGTGCTCCCAGCCTCCTATTGCCTGAACCATGATAAACCTTGTGTCTTCTTGCATCACCCATCTGGACCGGAACACGCAAGACTTATTCACTAGTTGGTTAGGACCCTCGGGTCAGAACACCGACACTATACAATAAATAAACTATCTATTTGTGCAACTAAGATTTTACTAGATGTATTTCTATCTCTAGCATAGAGTTATGCAAACTAGGTTCTAATCCTATCAACTAGCCTTTCAAATGAGCTAGAAAGGTAAAACACATAACCAAGGTACAAAATAAATGTAAAAGGTAAATGGCAATAGAGATGTAAACTCCGGTTCGATGGCACTGGTACTTTATTAAGGTACCAACAAACTCCTACATTTTTGTTAGTCCTTGTTGGAGCCAATCGCAAGGATTCTCTTGCACGGGCTAAGTTCTTGGTTGGGTAACTTTGTGGATAGCCTCTGAGCATTAACCACACACAAGTGGGCGTTTGAAATGGCCTTTTTCGAACTACTCCCCATCGTATTCACTATCGAGCTTTTGATAAAAATAGCATGTGTCTCATTCCCTTTAATACACTAGTAGCACCCACACTACAAGATGCAATTGGTGTGATCACAAGACTATAAGCCCTCCCAGTACAAAAATAGTGTGCACAAGCACCAAGTGATAAAGAGGTATGCAAACATCACTAAACACTGTCCCACCTAGAGCAAGCGCTAAAGTGGTGGTCTAAATAAACTCAGCAATTTGCAAAGCACCTACACTAATCATTGAGTATAACACCATGCACTTGAGAGGGGAACTAGAGATGAGCCTCAACTCACACGTCTTTCTTAAGTTATACACACCTTAAAATGGCCGGACAAAGGGGTATAAACACCCCAACTCTCCAAGGTAGTTGTTGGACCATGCACAGGTTGATTGCATGACCATCAAATGGTCCAATGGGGGGTCATCTGACCAGTCTGATGCCTTATCTCGTAACTAGTCGTTAACTAATTGTTATTGATCGTTGGGCACCTCCATGGTAGTGCATACTTTGATGCATAACGCCGGACCAATCTGATACCCAATTTCCCTATGGAACCTCTCTATGAGCCATCAAACCTAGATGCTATGGTATGATGCTGCATTTATTCGCTTGGTTTGATGGGTCTTTGCGTGATGAATTGTGGTGGAAAATGGCCCGATGCACTGCCTTGTCGTCAGTCTAATGCTCCTATTGGTGTGATGAAATGGTAAATGCCTTTATGAAAGGGAAATGTGCCCTTGGGCTATCTCTATATTGTTTTGGTGATTAAATGCACAACACATTATGTTTAGACTAACATGATGTATGAGCAAAAGTACATGAAGCAAATTGAGCTTGGAAGAGGACATAATGCAAATCTATATGGACCAAGTAAAAAGGTAAGTTCTGGACACTTAGTCAATTGTTTCGTGTGCTAATCATACTTGTCTAAGTGCCAGGGACTTTATGAAACCAAGTCAAAATGAGCAAAATAGAACAAGAATGAAAAATGAAAAAGTGTGGTAGACTGCGTAGCACCAGACAGTCCGGTGCCACCCACCGGACAGTCCGGTGCACAGTTCGGCCAACTGTCTGCTCTCGGGAATTCTAGCCTACATCGGCTATATATCACCGGACCGTCCGCGCGTTTTGATTATCATAACAATTTGAAGTACATATATGTTTGGTTTGGTTTTTGGCTTTGGTTCTTGTCCCAAAAAGCCAAAAGCCGAACCAGGAAGCAACTTTTTTCAAAAGTCGGTTTTTTCATAGTACAAAATTGAAAGCATATGTGGACCTACTTTTAGTAGCCTTTTAGCTGGAACTATGTAAATATATATGAAATAACTTTTAGCGGTTTTTAGCAGTTTCCACCAGACGTTTTAGCTTTTTTATAGCTCATAGTCCATATCATCTTTCACAATCCACAATATCTTTTTAAGCCACATCCCAACTAAATAGACCCTAAACCATGTTATGTGAAGTTTTTTTAAGCATGTTGTTTATTTTCCTTTTTTGTGCTTGCTTCACGCAATAGTTTATCAACCTTAACCATAAATTAGTGCTCTATCTTAAAATATAGAGCTCAACTCATAAAGATCAGCTCCAACGGTGTCCTATTTTATAATTTTTTTATAAAAAATCTAGGACACAACATGAAGTGACCCAAATATATCATATCCTAGACTAGTGCTATATCCTTGTTTTCTACGTCATTCTCAACATTTTTTTCTAATAATGTAATTTACTTCTAAAATACGTGATTTAGGGCTTAACTGTTGGAGCGCAAGTGCCCTAAACACTGTAAATGACATAGTATTTCTATATTTTGGGGCATTATTTTGAGTCATTTTGTTGGATATGATCTTAGGGGGTGTTTAGTTTCTAGAGAATAATTTTAGCACATTCAGTTTATTTTATTTTAGTCTATAATTTATCAAATACAGAAACTATTTTAGTCCCTCTATTTTTATTCTATTTTACTCCTTAAATTACCAAATAAAGAACCTAAAATAGTGTTTTAGTTTGCGTGTTTGATAATTTAGGAACTAAAATAGAATAAATTGCATGAACTTAAAATTAGTCTCACTGACATGTTGACCCCGCTCGTCAGCACTTGGTATGATGGATCCACTTGGCAACCTGTCCTCTAACGCTGCCATCCAGTCCTTTTAATTCGAAACAGAGGCCTCCGGACAGGATTCCTCTCCGGATCCGGCCCAATTAAGGCGTTGTTTGATTGTTATAGATTGACTAGGTGAATGCCCGTGCGTTGCAACGGAAACATATAATAACACGATAACTTATGTATAAATGTGTGTTATAGCGTTATGAGAAAATGTTTTGTAATCTATTTGTGATCTTAGCCATACATAAATTTTGTTATTTTAATCAATTGAAAGATTCATTACTTGAACGTATAAGGAACTGATAGAGATCGAATTTGTTTCAACGATTAAGCTGAATTGAACCTTAATGCCATCATACCCAGTTAAGATATAGTTAACATCAAGGGATTCCAATCAACACAATGAACATCTCCACTGTGAGCTTTCTCAACCTGGAAATAAATAACTTTTAACATCATAGTCCATACTGCATTTACAAACTCCATATCCTGGAAAAAATCTAAAGGTACACCACCTTAGGAAAGAAATATAATGTCACCCTGTTTGGAACAAGTAAAAAACTGAACAAAATACTTTCGACCAATAAATCAGTCACGATCAATTTCCCAACATATTATATCAGTTAAGTTAATGAAAATGAACAGTCATTCAAGAAATAAAATTAGAAACACAATTATCATGCAACAAGTAAAGTATCTCAAGCCAATTTGATAAAATAAATAGCTCCATGTGATTGCAATGGTCTCATTAAAAACCAACAGCCCATCACCTATTTGAGTGAAGTTATATTATTACAAAAGAAGCCACATTGCATTCATGGACTCAATTTTGGCCAAAAACATAGTTTATCCAATTAGATATAGAACAAGATAATTGTCACCTTAACAGCTGGAGCAGTGCCAGTTCGAGCATCCCACAGAATAAGACAAGCATCATCACCCACACTACAAAACTCCTGCGCACTTCATCCCCAAATAAAAAACAATATAGGGTATTAATATAAATAAAAATAAGGCATGTGTCAACATAGACATTCATACAGAAGGCCGATGATCCTAGTTTAATTAACAATAACATCATTAAACAAATAGACATGTTTTAACAATGAATATCTAAAAAATTGGAGTATATGTCTGCTTATGTATATCCAATAGTTGTTTTGAAGGAAACCAGAAAAACAGAGAACAATGTTTACCTGGAAGGGTAGAACTGAACATCTTCAACTCTGCTATCATGTCCATGAAATATACCTCTAGGATCAACTTTAGGGCTCTCCTTTTCATTTGTTGTTTTAACAGACTGCTTGCTGTCAGATGCTCCAGGAGAAGATGAGGAATCCCCAAGGGCAGATATATGGTCTTGGATGCTCCACAAGACAACAGATTTGTCCTTTCCTATTTAAGTTTTGTATTTGAACAAAACACATGTTATTATTTATCAAAAGCACAGTAATCAATAACTTCTGAAAATGAACAGCTCCATTGAGCTGAAAAACAGAATTTTATAGCCCCAAAAGTTCAAACAAATCATCTTATGTCCAAACTGAACTTTACACATGGTTATTACATAGGCTGAGATGGTGTAGTGGTGACTAAGGTTCCACTCCAAATATTCTTCATGTGTCTTAAAGTTGCCATGGCATCCTAAGGGGAAGGACACTTGCCAATGCAATAAAGAAACATATTGCCATTGAATGGAAGTTAGGTGGACCCAAGTCTTGTGCTCGAGATGTTCAAACAAACTGGATAAATAGTTGACTCCAAAAATAGTACGAAAACACAAACATACAAGATGAAAATAGGCTAACCTTCTGATAGGACATATGGTTCTGCTGGACACATGGCAAGCGCAAATTCCACAATTTCCTTATGTCATGTTAATATCTGAACAAACAGTATATGCTAGTAAGCAATGTGCCAAAGAAGAGTATATCTAGCACACTGAACAAAACAATGAATCATACCAGATCAGGGCGAGACTCGCTTGCTCCTAGGACAGCATGTCTATTTGGTTGTGCTTCAACATCCCAAATAAGTACCTGGATGACAATGGGAAAAAGGTTGACATCATTCCAACTGTAACACATTATCCCTCACAAGAATTAAACATCATCATAAGATCTGAACATACATCTGGACTGTCAGTGTGAGTGGCTATGATCTTACTGTTCTATGGAAGTTCTCTGATTCTGTTAACCTGTTTGCAAGGTAAAGACATAAAATGCATCAACCATCCGGATTAACAAATTAGACAAAGTGTCATATAACTACAATTCAAATACGAAATCAAACTGAGGAACAAGATTAATGATGACAGGACCTTGCTTTTCGATTGTGCTTGATTGCGTCCATGTTTGTTCTTCCTCTTCAGATTCAGTATCTGATTCTTCACTCTTTTTAGTAGCAGTCTCCACGTCTTCCCTCTCTAGCATCTTCAGCCTTCGCACCTGAAATGCTTCCTAGGCCTTTTTGCCTGCTCATCTAAAAAAATCTAAGGACATGTGTTTTCACCACCTGGTAGCTGCGCTAGCTCAATGAATTCACTTGCTTCACTCGGGGATTCACCAAGATATGCTACATCATTATATTCTTGCTGCCACTTTCCTGAAGTTTAAGCGAAGTGAGGAAAAGAAGATGTTTAACTCCACCCAAGATGTAAAAACCTTTAAACAAGATTAACTCAGACAAACTTTATTGATGAATACCTGGACGTTTCATACCAAGCTTCAGAGCTGAAGACCTGGACCTTGATGACTATCCATCCATTGTTTCCCCTGTATATAGAAGGACAATATAAGGAAATAAGCAGAGGAAGAACAATCAGTATGTTAGATTTGTATAACTAATGGAGCAGTTGACAATAGGAGCTTTGTAACCACCATATGCAGACAGACAAAAAGGGACATAAATTTGTACACTCTATTGATATCATAAATACGATGCAAAACCATCAAGCATAGCATTGATACAATGAAATATTTGTCTTGAAGACTATTTTCTGTTGTTAATTGTCCAATAGGTTCGTAAATCAGTTAAGAGGTTGCTCATTGTCGGATAGATTCTTAAATCAGCAAAGAGGTTGTAAATGGCAGAAAAATTGTCACATATTTGAACAACCTTTTTGGTGCTACCAAACATTAATTCCAGAATTTGGTTGCGAGTTTCAGACACTAACACATTGTGGATGATAGGACATGATTGCTAGAATGTAACTGGTGTCGACAAACACAAACATATAAGATGAAAATAGGCTAACCTCCTGATAGGACATATGGTTCTGCTGGACACATGGCAAGCACAAATTCCACAATTTCCTTATGTCCTATTAATATCTGAACAAACAGTATATGCTAGTAAGTCATGTGCCAAAGAAGAGTATATCTAGCACACTGAACAAAAACAATGAATCATACCAGATCAGGGCGAGACTCGCTTGCTCCTAGGACATGTCTATTTGGTTGTGCTTCAACATCCCAAATAAGTACCTGGATGACAATGGGAAAAAATGTTGACATCATTCCAACTGTAACACATTATGCCTCACAAGAATTAAACATCATCATAAGGTCTGAACATACATCTGGACTGTTAGTGTGAGTGGCTATGATCTTACTGTTCTGTGGAAGTTCCCTGATTCTGTTAACCTGTTTGCAAGGTAAAGACATAAAATGCATCAAGGTTGAAAAAAAATTGAGCTTGAGGTTCACATTGCTTGAGGTTCTAATTCTGATCTCTCTTAAACTGAAAGGTAGAGATCCGGGCATTTATACATTAAAAAAGGGAAAAAATCATCCAATCCAGAAACCAAACAAGCTGAAACCTAAAACTAATAAAACCTTTTGGCGAATTTCTAGCCCAAGGTAGTTCTGACTCTTGCCAGAATTCTTCGCGTGCCAAATCAAGAACCTCCCACTCCCTGGACATCAAGATTCCCTAAGAACATCCTCCTTCAAGCAACCCATTGCTAGTATAAAATAAAATTAAATAAAAATAGCACTTGCGCACCGCAGCCGATGTCGACCATGAGGGGAAGCAAGGGGTCGTCAAACACCTCCTTCCACTCTGGCGGCCCTGTGGGTTCCTACGCATCGCAAAACAGAGCACAGATTAACGAAAAATACCAGTGCCTGTGCTCGCTTGGCAATCTTGAAAAAATGGGTGATGAATTAGGAGTGCTTTACCGAGAAGGATGAGCTGAGCGGGTTCATGTGCTGTCGTACGCGAATGTGATGGCCCCTCTGCGTACAGAGATGGATCAGCGGTAAGATTGGAATAGCACCGGGGGTACGGACGAAGAGAAGAAGGGTGACGACAGACGTTGGGGTACAGAGGCCGGAGGTTGAGGTCGGCGTACTCCTTGTCCACGGCGTCTGGTCTCTGCGCAAGGAACACCAGCCCCGGGACGAGAGAGGGCAGAGGGCGAAGGGGAGGCGGAGGAGGCGCCAGCACACTGTGGCCGCAGCCGTCCAAGCCATACAACACACGGTGGCGAAGGAGCCGAGCCAGAGGCGGGTGCGCTTGTTGGGCTCTCGATCTCGGCCACCCACTTGCCCCACACCGCGATACTCGCACGCCGCGGTACTATGGTCGTCCTTCCCCCGCGTCGGGCCCTTCTTCCACGCGCGCTTGCGGGCGTAGCACGGGCGTGGACACCGGGACGCGGAATCGCGGATTCGATGCAGGACGCAGAATCGCGCTCACCCTCACGCCAAAATGCCGGAGACGGCGGCCTAGGGCCTGGCCCCCAGGGCGAGGCTGCGTGCCCACGAGCAGGAGGGAGCTTTGGAGCTGGGCGAGGCCGGAGGGGCGGACCACGGACGGATCTGGGCGAGGAGGCGGCGTGCTAGACCACCGGAGGCCGGAGGGAGCTACAGCTGCTGTAGGGAGGTGGGTCAGGGCAGGAGCCGTGGCGTGCGGCGCCGTAGCGGCCAATTTCGGGAGGCAAGTGCGGTAATGGAGGGTTTCCTAGGATTGCGCGAGGGGGAGCACGGACGCGGGGCGATGGTTGATTCCTGTGATTGCGCCTATGGAAGGTTGCCGAAGGAAGGTGCGCGAGGGGCGATGATGGCGGGCGGCTGGAGCACGACGCACAGGGCGATGATTCCTGGGATTGCGCGATGGGGATGACGGGCAGAACCACGGTGCACTTGTGGACGCCTACAATAAGGTCTTATAGAGTAGTAATAGATGGGTTGAAACGATTACTAACCAGATTGCTTCTCTAATTTATATAAAATTTGATTAGCTGAAACGATTTCAGGTGCAATTCAGTACAAACGAACAAGGTCTAAGGCTGTCCGCAGTGATGACTCTAAAGCATACGCTACCGCCGTATGCAGTAAATGAAACGCTGCAGTGGCGCACGCTACGAGCGACGGTAAATATAGGGTGGGCTTCAGAAACGCTATTTGCAGGGTATACAAGGCTCCAACTGCAAACGTACGGGCACATGCAAAGGGCACAGCTGGTGCAGTACGGGCACATGCAAAGGGCGCAGCTGGCGCAATAGATCTGCACAGCAAACGGAGTAAAGTAAAAGAAAATAATATAATATATGGTAGTTGATATAGAGTTGATATATAGAGTAAATATGACCGCGGAAGATTGTGATATAGAGTAGATAATATTGCTGAATAGGATAGAATATTTTTTTTGGAGTACGAATTTAGGGTAGCATGAGTGCGGATAGCCTAAAGCATTGCCGTTAACGGCTCTCTGCCGCTGTCCCAGACTTCCCAAATCTACTCCACCATTGTTGCCTCTCCCGACGCCCCTCCCTACCCTACTTCAAAACATTTCAAACCACTCTACGCGACTACGCCTCCTTCCTCTCCTCACCCCCTCCCCCTCCACTCGCTCGCCACTGAGGCGCCTGACCAGTGATCGTACCATCTCCCCTCGACCACAGTCCACCGCCCGTCACCGCCCCGCCCCGCCCGCTCGACGAGGCCGCGGCCGCCGCGCCGGGTGGTGAAGAGGTGAGTATCCTACTTGCGATTCTCCCGGGGTTTGGATCCGGTCGCTCGCGGCATAGCATGCATTCTCCGCTGAGGGGAAGCCCTAGGTTTCGAGAGGTGGGTGCGTTGGGGTGTTGTCTCATCTTCCTGTTTAGCGCCGTGGAACTGTTTCTCTGGGGTACGTGGTCTACTAGTGCGCGCGCGGGGGTATGTGTGTGTTGTCGCGAAGTTGCGTTTGATCTGTGGAATCACGTCTGTAGGGTGCTGCTATGAGTAGCGCTGTGAAGGACCAACTGCAGCAGATGTCGACGACGTACGATTCTCTCCTGTTGGAGCTCAACGTGAGTCCTCTCTCTCTCTCTCTCTCTCTCTCTCTCTCTCTAATTCCACAGTTTTTCGTATGTCTTTTTGTTGGTTCTGCCGTTCGGCGCGCCCGGTGCGCGATGAATTCAGGTATTTTCCCCTGGTTTGTGTCAGATGATTTGGGATGAGGTCGGTGAGCCCGACATGGCGAGGGACCGGATGCTGCTGGAGCTCGAGCAGGAATGGCTCGACGTCTACAGGAGGAAGGTCGACCAGGCCAATCGGTGCAGGGCCCAGTTGCGGCAGGCCATTGCGGATGCAGAGGCCGAGCTCGCTGGCATCTGCTCGGCCATGAGCGAGCCACCGATACATGTTAGACAGGTTAGTTTCTGTGCTTTGAAGTACCAATGTACCGTATACCATGAAAGAAACAAATAAGAGTAAGGGCTCGTTTGGCAGAACTATGCTCCATGATTTTCTAGCTCCGAGAGATAATTCTCCAATAGAGTGATTTCAAATGATTCTAAAGTAGAAGTGAATCTATTTGACAAAAACTGTTTGACAAATTGTACGCGAAGTGATTACTGATGGGTTGGAGTGTGGGGAGCAGGTTGTGAGTAGCGGGAAACAAGATTTTTTAGCTTCCACTCTCTAGTACAAAATGGTTACTAGATTCACTTCACTCCCACTATGGAGCAACTCAATTTTAGTCATTTGGCTTCCTAGAAGTAATTCTCGCTAGGAGCAGAACCATGGGAGCTCTGCCAAACGCCCCTAAAGTGCACTTCCGCTCCTTAAAGTTATCTGATCCATAAATTTTTAAAATATATCTTTTAAAGGTCTAATATCTGTTTGGGTCTCTATTACGTTCTAACAGGCTGTTATAGCCCACATATCAATTGTTGTGGTTTATTGGACCCATCCATGCTTCTCTTTTCTTCTTAGACGATTTACATGTGGGCCACAACAACCCATTAAGACATAATAGAGACCCGAATAGAGATTAAATTTTATGAACCGGGTTGAAGGACCGAAAGTACACTTTACCCAAACAAATAACATTTGAATACTACTGCAATATTGCAGAAGGATATTCTACGTAATTTTCTGTCATGATCTCTCTTATTGACATTGCAACTTTTAGGGTTGTTATAGTCTGGTGCCTATCATTTACAGCACTCTCTAAAAAATTCCGTTCTCCGTTCTCTATATTTGTTTCATCTTCAATAACGTCCTCTAAATTTTATCCTTTATATCTCATCTTTTTTAATCTCTACTCTCTCTGCTTTATTGGTCACATTTAGTACGACATTAACCAAATATAATAAAAAATGGACACGACGTGAGCTAGTGTCAGCCAAAAGGAACAACAGTACAACACGTACGTTTACCGGACGCACAGTACACCTCTACATCTAGTGGCTGCCATAGACGTCCGCTATTTTAGAGGACACGGTAGCTGACCTTGTTGGAGACCTCATGGACAACAAGAAACACTAAATACACGCTACCGGCTTCTTTAGCGTGTGCTATTGGAGTAGTTGAACAAATTGTCCCGTATTGAAGTCGGGAGAACTGCATGCCTTCTGCTTCAAAGACCGAATGTTTCAGTTGAGTCCGTCAATAATTTGTTTTCTTTTAAATGACAGTCAAATCAGAAGTTACATGGTTTAAGGGAGGAATTGAATGCGATTGTCCCATACTTGGAGGAGATGAGAAAGAAGAAAGTTGAAAGATGGGACCAATTTGTTGATGTCATAGAGCAAATTAAGAAGGTTGCATCTGAAATCAGGCCTTCAGATTTTGTACCCTTCATAATTCCTGTGGATCAGTCTGATCTGTCATTAAGAAAGCTGGATGAGCTAACGAAAGAGCTACAATCCCTTCAGAAGGAGAAGGTCGGCATCACTTGTTCCAATCTGCTTTATTGTCCAATGAGTATTACTCCCAATGTCTATTATTTTCCTTAACAGCTCATGCAAGTCTAAATGTCATTGTTTGTGGCTGTTTTTGAAAGAGTGATCGGCTGAAGCAAGTGATGGAACATCTTAGCACTTTGCATTTGTTATGCGAGGTGCTTGGTGTAGATTTCAAACAAACGGTATACGAGGTGCACCCTAGCCTGGGTGAGGCTGATGGATCAAAGAACCTAAGCAACAGTACAATTGAGAGACTTGCATCAGCTGTAAACAGATTGCGTGAATTGAAAGTCCAGAGGATGCAAAAGGTTAGCACTCTTTATATCACTTCAGGAATGCCAATGGTTCAGCGGAGTCAACTGTAATTGTTTTCATTATTCAGCACATTCACTAGTGTCAAATTTCGATCGTTCAGCAGAGGCAACCCTCAATTGTTTTCACTATTCAGTGTCTTTAACATTGTTAATATGAAACTCTGAATGTCACAGCTTCAAGATTTGGCATCTAGCATGCTTGAACTTGGAATCTCATGGATACACCGCTTGAAGAGCAGCAGATGTTCCAGAATTTAACGTGCAATATTGCTGCTTCAGAACATGAAATAACTGGGCCTAACACCCTCTCTACTGACTTCCTCAGCTACGTGAGTTGCATTGTTCTTTAGATATTGCTACTACCACTGTTGGTACGTTTTTCTATATTTGAGGTAGGAATGTTCTGAGAATATATCTTGATCCAAAATGTAGGTGGAATCTGAAGTTTTAAGACTTGAACAGCTTAAAGCGAGCAAGATGAAAGACCTCGTTCTTAAAAAGAAGACAGAACTGGAAGATCATAGGAGACGTGCTCATTTGATTGGTGAGGAAGGTTATGCAGCCGAATTTAGCGATGAGGCTATTGAGGCAGGTAAGGACCATATCCTGGGTTGTTAACTTGTGTCCATTAAAATGTATTGCAGACCAGAAAAAATATGGGAACATGAGAGCGATCTCACCTTCACCTTCTCCTACAGGAGCTGTCGATCCTGCGCTGGTGCTGGAACAAATTGAGGCTCACATTGCCACAGTGAAAGAGGAAGCTTTTAGCCGTAAGGATATTCTTGAGAAGGTTGAAAGATGGCTGAATGCATGTGAGGAGGAAGCTTGGCTGGAAGATTATAACAAAGTAGCAACGCTGGTCAACTTTATCTGCAGATCTCTGTTCTGTTTTTTGTTTACTGGATAGTAATAATTCCTTGAACATGACATGTATAGGACGACAATCGTTATAATGCCGGGAGGGGGGGCCCACTTGACACTCAAAAGGGCTGAGAAAGCTCGTATTTTGGTTAACAAGATCCCAGGTAATGTTACTGTTTTAGAGCTTTCACCGATTATGTTCTGTTCATAGAATGTTATTCTATCATAGATGCAGCCAATTTACCATTTCCATTCCTGAAGCGTAGGACTGGTAGATGTTTTGACCACAAAAATTGTAGCTTGGGAGACAGAAAGAGGAAAGGAGTTCACATATGATGGTGTAAGTTTTCTTATCCCTGTACTATTGGATGTTAATTCCTTTTGGATATTTAATATTTTGCTAAAATGTATTTCATGTGATATTTTTCAGGTCCGCCTGCGGTCAATGCTTGAAGACTACATAATCATTCGCCAGGAGAAAGAGCTAGAGAAGAAGAGGCAAAGGGTATTATTTCCGTGCACAGTATTTCTACATTGCATAAACCTTCAGTTTTAACTGGAGTTAATAGGTTGTAGTACCTTATTCTGATTTGCAGGATCAGAAGAAGATCCAGGATCAACTCAAAGCTGAGCAGGAAGCGCTGTATGGATCAAAACCAAGTCCATCTAAGACTCAAAGCACGAAGAAGGTGCCTAGACAATCCATGGGTGGTGCGAACCGAAGACTGTCTCTTGGTGGAGCCACAACGCAAGCCCCCAAAACAGATATAATGCACTCCAAGACAGCTCGTGCTGCGAAGAAGGCTGAAGATTTGGGCGCTTTATCTCCTAGTAAGCTTCCTTTTTCTCCATTCATCTACATATCTATTGCAATTTCTTTTCCATTCGTCTGCTAGTAAACTTCCTTTGACTTGCGTACAATTCTGATCGAACTCACTTTCAGGTAGCAGAGGCTTGGACATTGCCGGTCTTCCCATCAAGAAACTATCTTTCAACGCAAGCACTCTGCGAGAGGCAGAAACACCACGCAAGCCTTTTGCCCAGATCATGCCAGGAAACAATGTCTCGTCGATGCCTGCGCGGCCCATCTCCAACGACACAGAGGAAGAGAACAAAACCCCCAAAACATTTGCAGGGCTCAATCCAAAAACGCCGGTGACAGTGACGGCTCCTATGCAGTTGGCGGTGACACCAGCTGTGGCCAACAAGGTCATAGCCACTCCTGCAACCCTTTTCCAGGAGAAGGCAGAGTCGCCAGCGCTGCCTGGGGACATCGAGTACTCGTTCGAAGAGAGGCGACTCGCCGTTTACCTGGCCAGGCAAGTGGCATTTTTTGTTCATTCACCTTCTCCCAGTTGCGCTAATACCCAGCTATTACTTAGTTGAAAGCTGAGCTGACTGCGATTTCTCGGCAGAGGCCAATGTTACCTGTTGGTCGATACTCGATAGTAGTGGGCCTCGGTCTTACTTTGCACTACTATTCATTCATAGCCATATTGCTACTAGCCAGTAAAGGGAGTTTTTAGTCTTGAGAGCTTGTGGTCTGCATCGTAAGTTGTATAGCTTTATACGGTGCATCGTCGATGACCTGTTATTGTTATTATATGGTTATTACTGTTATCCAAATATCTTGTCTCATGTTAAGTTCCTCATCGTAAATCTTTAGGATAATCTGATTTGATCGCCAGGAATAATCGTCATCCTGGAATCTGTCGTAGTGTGGGTGTGTTCAATCTTTCAGAGCTGCAGTGTCTGCTGCGGTGTGCCCGATATCAATAAGCATCAAGCACCTTTTGCAAGAGGCCAGAGCAGCACAGAAATACAGAATTACTATAACGTCAGTGTGGTCCAAGTCGGGTTTAAAAGGCTATGATAATGGCATTGACCTATGCTTCCGTATAATAGGTACCCATGCACGAACGAGCTCGGTGTCAAACTATTTGCCAAGTACAGTAGTTGTGATTTGACGGTTGTCCTGGCACAAAGCACATCACGCATGATGCACGAACGACCTGGTGCGCTGGCCACGGACTTGCTAGCCGTTGCCCGGCCCAAATACCGTCCGATCCACCGCCGTGTCTGTCTGTCATCTCATCCCCCAAGTCGAACACTAGCAGTGGCGAGTAGTGACTAGTGTGCAGAGATGACCAGTCATCAGTGCGCTCTATCTTTCGGTAATAACCCAACGTCGACGACCAGCCATTCCTGCTAACGACGGTGCCGGCTGGACACCGCGCACCCCATGAGAGGCACAACTCAGCCACGCCGGGGCCCCGGCCGCCCCCGTGGAGTCCACACGCGCATAATTCAGACGCACACTCATGTGCTCGGCCCGGTTTATTCGCTAGCTCTAGCGCAAGTCGCAACTTGCCGCCGGCACAGCGAGGTGCGAGCCCGCGCGCAGCAGCTTCGCGGCAGCTTCGCCCGCGACATTTCTCGTTACGTTGCGGTTGGATCACGTCATGTTCAGATGCTCCGATGCGCAGGCAGGAGTCGGGTCAAGATGCTATTCATGAGTCGCGACTCGCGAGTCATGCGAGCTGCACGCAGTTGAGGCAGCATCCTCGAGCTCGTAGCTGGTTTCACACTTGACTGTCACTGTCAGCTAGCCCTTTCCATTTACAGTACGTGCTGCAAGCTGTGCCTGGAATATGAAGGGGGGAAACATGGAAGTCCTGTCCCTGAACGGGGAAAAGGCGAGGTGAATGGCCTGCCTGGCCTGGCCAGCTCGTCGTGCGTGCTGCTTACTCAAAGCTGACGGACGGACGGACTCAACCGTGTACGTACGGGACTCCGGGTCCACCGTCGTCCGTTCGCCCAAATCTAGCGCGTCAAAGGTTGGGAATGAACACCCGATCTGATCGCGAAACGAGTGAGACAATGCTTAGGAACATAGGACTCTCAAGCACCTACACGCGCGCCCTGTTCTGTTCAGTAGATATAACTTTTATAAGTCATCTGTAGCCAAAATAAGGTAAAGCTAAAGCCAAATAACATGCTATTTTTCAAGCCACGTTTCTTGGATAACACTCATTTCTATTAGAGCACGGAAGCTATGCCATACCGACTTTTATTTTAACCCTGCTATCTGTGTAGTATCTTTGATAAACGGGTTTTTACCGATTCCAGTTCCGGTTTATTTTGATTTGGTTACGTTTTTTTGCCTCTCCATTAAATTTGTCCAGGCCTTACCCAAAATCTCTCGAAAGCGTGTGGAGAGCGGGCGCTCGAGAACAAATTCTGGCGTGTGTAGTACAGGAGATGTGTAGGGATATATACGCGACGACTGTGAATTGCGATGAAGGCCATTGTTTCTGCTTCTGGTCTTGCCTCTAGCGAAGTGATGCAAGCGCCCGTGCATTTCTGTTATCTTTACTCTTTACTCATTTAAAGTAGCATGACGTCCGTGTGAAGCGCGTAGGTGTTCATCTCTCCCTTTTCCTCGCGTACCAATAAACCGTTACATTACAAATACACTACGGGCCCATTTGTTTCCCTTTATTTTGAGGAATTGAAATTTAACTAATGCAATAGGCTATTTTTTAGAATGTGACATTCCACAGCTTCCAAAATATATATATAAGTCTATCTCAAATTCATGGAAGCGAAAGATGAAAATTAATTCTATAATTTACATGTTACTTCTCTAATGTATAATTTATAACACTCTTCTACTTGTTTTTTCCATAACATAAATATAGTGTTATAACTATCTATCTGATATGATTTAGGATAACATAAAAATACATTACATAAATAAATATATTAACTCAATTAATTTTGTCTAAATTATAATTATTAGAGTAGAATTCAATTCCAACGAAACAAACGAGACCTACAAGAAATTATTTAAACTCAACATAACAGAAACACACGCATATCGGAGCGTTCCATATAATACCATCTTACTATCTAAAGGACAACGATTAATCGAATGAACTATAAAAAGATATTAGATTCCTTTTGAACTCATACGTTTCTCGGCTTTTTAGCTAAAATAAATTATAACATTTGTTTATATCAGTTTAATATATGATATTATGACTATATCTTCACTTTAATATTAAATTTGTTTTATAGATATCAAATACTAGAGTGTATGCGGTCCATTTATATTTGCGTGACTACAGGCAGGCAGGTAGCAAGTAGCATGTTCCACCCAGGCTTCCAGCTTTCAGGTGCCCGGAGCTCCGGACCGGCTGGCAAACACGAAAAGACGAAGGAACAATTCTGAACGCAGCACGTCCTTGTCCGGGACCGGAAGTCCACGCTGCGTCGTCGCGCTCGCGCCACCGGAAAAGGGGGAAGCAGCCATGGCGCCCATTGGATTTCTAGCGCCAACCCCAAACCCAAAGGCCAAAGCGACTAGCCCAACCTGACTCGACCCGGACCGGACCCCCCGGTGGCACGCTTGGTCGGTCGGCCCCACGCGCAATTCCACCTCGACGGCGACCTGAGCCCACCCACCTGGCCACCACCCGGCACGGCGACACCCCCTCCCCCTCGACTCGACTCGACTCCAACTTTTTTTTGGTTGTCCGTCCCTCTCGCACGCATCGCACCCCCACAGGCCCGTCCCATCACCACCGCCGTCACCGTCCCAGCTCACTTCCGTCACACGCGTTTCCGCAAAGCAACACAGGCGGCCAGGCAGCAGATCGAGCACCATCAGCCATCCGATCGCAACCGCTCTCTCTCTCTCTCTGCGTCCGACGACACGGTTCACCTATATAATAACATCGCCCACCGTAACACATCCGAACGCACGCAATCTCGCAGCAAACCGCCGGGCCCCTCGCGCGCACACACCTCAGCTCCCTCGTACCGGGGCTCCATGGGCAACTTCGCATCGTGCACGCTGGCGAGGACGGCCGGGGCCGGGAGGGCCAGCGGCTCGACCGTCGTGCTCCCGGACGGGCGGGTGCGGCAGGTGGCCCTCCCGGCCACGGCGGCCGAGCTGATGCTCGACGCGCCGGGCCATTTCCTGGCGGACGCGCGGGCGCTGCGGCCCGGGCGGCGGATCGAGGCGCTCGCGGCGGACGAGGGCCTCGTGCGCGGGGCGCTGTACGCCGTGCTCCCCATGAAGCGCCCTGGGCGCCCCCGTGGCGCCCGCCGACGTGGCGCGCCTGGCGGCCGCGGTGGTGGCCAGCGGGGAGAAGGCGCGGGCCACGAGGGGAGGACGCGGCCGGTGTCGTCCCCCGCCGCCACGGCCAAGGTCGCCGCCGTCTTCGTCGCGCCGCCCGAGACGCTCGAGGCCGCGGCCCTTGAGCTCCAGGAGACGGACGCGTCCAAGCCGAGGGCCCCGAGGCTGGAGGAGATGGCCGTCGACGACGCAGCGGCCGCGGCCGAGATCGAGGAGCTCAAGCAACGCCTCAGCGGCGGCGGGCGGCGGTCCAGGCGGCCCACGCTGGAGACCATTCAGGAGGAGAGCTACGTGCCAGCGAGATGCTGACGATGCCAGTCAATAATGGCCAAAGCCAACCAAACAGAGAGATGGCAAAGGCTGTTTCTCTGATAGCCTCATTTTAGTTGCGTACCGTAGGTGTGTTCGCCCCCTTCTCTATTCGTACTCACCTTGTGTAAATAGCACTACTTCCTTTTTTTTCCCCTTTGGTGCTGTCTCATTTTCCATTTATTTTTGGAGAGAGAGGAAACGGACTGGATCAATATAATTTTGAAAAAAGCGGTAAACATAAACGAAGGGGATTTCACAGTTTCAGTTACCATCACCAATGCAGTTGCGATCCATTTGCTGTTTCAGTAGCTGCTGTCATGCACATAGAATTGGTTGAAGACTAGTTATTACGGCGCCTTTATACAAAATCGACACACAGCACAACAAGCAGCCCATAACATGTGACAGTAACTATCTCTGGTTTCAAAATCTTCATCGTGTTTATCTCTGGGAAATTCTGTGACTACAACTCAAGTACAGCTATATGTATGCATCTAAAGCTTCCGTACATTTTGAGTTTTCAACTCAAGAACAGCATTTAAACAATACTCTGCTTGAGTGCATTTGTCCTCAAATTGTTGTATGCGTAGCAACGTTCCTTGATTAACAGTCATTTTTTTGTCCTTAAAAACAATGGTATTTATTGACTCTTCTGAATGGTGGGATTGACCAACCGCCCACCGAAGGCTTGACAGAAATGCATTCAAAAACGAAGCAACACAACCTGCAGGGATGATGTTGAATTGTTGATAACAAAATACTATGTTGGAGGGGGAGGCTGTCAAAGAATTCCAGTTATAGAGCATAGTCAACCCATCTTCCGCAGGTTGACTATTTTTCCATAAAATAGAAATATTTATTATATCAATGAGTATTATTTGATTCGTTATGGAATATACTTCCATAATATACTTATTCGAAATCATAACTATTGGAAGTATTTCTACAAATTTAATTTAATGAAAATAATTTCACTTACATTAGATATATAATTCTATTATTTGTAGTACTTTCGGAGTTTAATAAAATAGGTAAAGGATGAAGCATAGTCCGCTGACGAGGGATTGTTCGTTCCGGCCAGAGAGGAACATATGGTGCAGTAATTGCCACGAAGTGACATATACGCGTTAGACTATTCATTATAGCATACAGACTAAGATGGAGCTGAAATCTATCTATTACTCTTGTAAAGCAAACCCCTACTACGATTCTCTACCTTATTCCAAAGAGTATCACATCACCATTCTTTAATCCCAAACATATCCATTGTAACTAGACATAGTTGTTTGTTTTTCTCTAGATTATATAAGTTGAATTATAGTAAAAAAAAATATAAGAGTAAAATATTACTTTATAACCATAAATAAGTTGAAATAAACTAACATTGGATAGCTTATTTCAGTTTATTTGCCATCACAAAGTGATATTTTATTCGGTCACTTTTATACCATAATCTAACTTATATAGTTTAGAAGGAAAATAAATATGATCTTAGTCACTGCCAACACAACGATACCCTCAGGATGCGCTTGGTTTAGAAAAGTTGCCTAATCAATAATTCAATATATTGGATTAATTATTTTTAATCACATTTTATTTCCTATTTGTAGCATCTCTTCGTTAATAAATCAAATTTACAATTCCATTTTAAATATTTTTATTAAAAGTATATTTTTATTTCACTCATTATAACACTTAATTATTTTCAATCATATTTTAGTTTCTATTTAGCTTCCTAGCCCCCCCCCCCCCCCCCCCCGGTCTCGCCTCGGAAACCTCTCTCTTGCTCTTCGTGTTCCCTCAGGTGTTTTGTATCCGACAATCCCTCTTTTTCCTTATATTATTATCTTATCAATAATACGTCTCTCTCTTATCAGTAAGTTGAGATTAATCATGCATGTCAGAAAGATAGTTTTATATTTCCTATAATACCCTGTTTGGGTATAGATATTGGAGAACGAAATTATGAATTGGAATCACCTTTCTAGAATTCTATTATTTGGTTGGTTGTACATAGAATTAAGATTTGGAATCAGAGACACAATTTTATGGAATTGGAGTATAATTAGAGACTTCATTTCCCAATATAGAGCATCACTCCTCTTTATTATGTGGAATTTGACCACACAAATCCAACTATAATTCACTAACGTCCAAACAATATAATTAGAATTGCATCTCATTTCAATACCATGGCTAATTTGGTATTAAACCCAATTCAATTCTATGTCTTCCAATATAGACATCTAAACGGAGCATAAGTATAGTATACATCGAACAACCTACATGCCAATGCTTTTGTTGGCTTCTAGCTGTTCCATATGATATAACAGAGATCATCTCAACTTACAGCTTTTGGGTATTGTTGTGCAGCTATGTGTATCCTATATGCTTAGCAAATGATTTTGAATTAAGCAATATATCGCACATGTGCCTGTATCGAGGTAAACTTCTTCGTGATCTAATTAAATTTAATCTCGATGCAATTAAAGTTCTATTGAAATAGCAACGGGAACGTGTGGAGATGAAAGACGCTTGTGGACACCCATCAAGGATCGTCAAGTCAAATGAGTTAGGTGCTACTTCTACCAAGTGTTCTCCTTTTGTACAAAATTTAATGGCTGCCGCTCTCAAGAAAATTGAACGGGAAAAAAACTAGTGTTGTTGCGTGGTCTCCGGTGGCCTTCTCGTCTTTTAATCGACAGTACGTCGAAAAGTCGCACAAAAAAGAAGAATAATAAACGACAGTGCAGAATTAAGTGAAAAAAAGAGACGTCGAGGTCGTCATAATCTGGTCACAAGGCATTGCTTCTAAGTTTTCCCGAACAGTGACAGCAAAGGCGAGCCCGACATGTACACAAAAGCTAACGAAACAGCAACGGCTGCACTAATCCACTCATGGCTCACCAGTCATCACTATATAAGTATATATATCTTTCGATTAAAGTATCGCTATATTTTTTTTAACAAATGGGCAAGAACTAATAATAAGGCGTTACTTTTCCGTTTCAAAACAAAAAAAGACGTTGTTTTCCAAAAAAAAAATCGCATGGAATTTATCGCGACAGACTTTTTCACTTCCACGTCTTCAGAAGGAAGCGAAGTGTCAGCAAGTATGGAAGAGAAGATATTTTAAAGTCGCAGACCGATGAGCAGACACTACCAGCCCCTGCTGTTCAAAAGGGATAAACACACAGCAGGCAGCAGATCAAAGCTACTGAGAAAAGATGCTTCGGAATATCATGGAGCACCCCACTAGTGTTCCTGTGCTATAGACAACCAGCGAAGCCACAGTGGCCTGGCCTCCACTACCTTGTGCCAAACCGCAAGCGAGCGAGGCCGGTGAACGCGTCGAATCATGCAGACGACGAATGATGGCATGTGACACAGATCAGTCTTATCTGCGTGCGACCGAATTATGTTCTCGTTTTTTATATCAGGCATCAAAATTTCTCAGAATGCCAATCATCTGGCCAAACACAAATTATTCTTTCCAGTTGTACTTTTCAAAGGGACACACACTGGTTTCATTGTTACCGCGCACCGGTGACCATCATAGGGATTGGTTAGTTTCGCCGTGCCATCGCTTAGAAACCAGAGCAATGGAGCCTTTCGCATTCCAAGGATTACTTTGAGATTTCGTATTGGTTAATAATGTTTGGACGATTGGTATTTCCTAGTTGATTTGTATAGGGTTGGACCGACTCCTTCTTTTAAAAGGGATTTGAAGCCACATCCTATTGCTTTTATCTAAAGAAAAGATGTACTATATATATGTGGAATTTAGAAAAGATGTACTATATGGGTGTCGACGAATGGTGCTTGCTTGATGGCGATACTTCGCAGAGATCTGCATCCATGTGAGAACTACCGTGCAATTCCGTATGTTTTTTTAATTTGCGTTTCCGTAAGTTAGAAGTTTGTGTCAACATGAGGATTAAGGCAGGTGACAAGGACAATGCCAGAAACGGTTGGGTGGGCTTGTTTGTGTTCCTCGCCAGAGTCCAGGCCCTGCACGCCGCAATGATCTTGGGCCGGGAGCATCAAAACTTACCGCTCCGCCACGCATGACTCCACGGCCTTAGAAAGACGGTTTTTAACTGTCGTCAGGTCACATAGGGGTAAAAAAATAAACGCCATTTCAAATGTTACCGTGCTACTCCTACGGTACGTCCACGTGGGGGCGGACACAGCACAATATCTGAATGGGGCTAATGTAATGTCTGAGTGAAGGTCTAAATAAAGGTCTACTAATTAATAGGTTTTTATAACTACAGTAAATAAGAAAGAATATCTACTAAAAAAATGAGTGGCGTCATGTGCCCCCACTCGCCACAACGTGGGTTCGCCCCTACGCCTAACGTCATGAGTCATGACGCGTTGCCTGTATTTATAGGCTTCTCAATCTCTTTCTAATGTGTGTATCAGACACGCATGATTATGTGAGTATGTGGTGTGGTGGTGTATGATGAATCCGTGGATGTGTGTTGTGTTCGTGACGGCGTCTTTGTACCTTGATAAAAAAACAGAACCACATAAAATCCTATTTGTTCAGTCCCTATCTATTTTTTTCAACTAGATTTGCTCCTGAAGATGTGCATCACCTTGTCAAACGGATGCATTTAAGTGAGGAAATAGATGGTACAGAGATGTCTCCATAGAACCACCCAAGGATGGAGAGAGAGAAAAACAAACTGAGTTCGGCCACACTTCCGACACGTGTCGGCACTCTCCCGCTTGGCGGGCGTGCAACAGGCAGGGAGACTGGGAGAGCGCCCGGGCTTCAGACAGCATGTGTTTGGTTGACTCTATTTGTTGGTGCTTGCATCGCGAGATGTAATAGGTTGGTGTTTGGTTGTTGTCAACTAGGTTCTACACATGCGAGGTATATGTTTGGTTACCTGCGTGTAGATGTGAAACCAGGCTCGCACGATACTTAAAGCACTCTGGACCAGGCTCTGTAGGCGCGAGCAAATTGGTCACATCTCTAGAGCCAGGCTCCCGCCGGCCTGGCTCATGCAGTCGAGCTACGCGGAGAAGCCAACCAAACAGACTGACAGAGACTCAAGAGAGACAGAAGGGCAGGTGTTCAGATTCAAGTGTTTCAGTTTACCATTTCCTCGTTGTAACATAGGGATTTCATTCTGTAGAAATTTATTTTTACAGTAAGAACTTAGGAAACAGAGACAGAAATCGCATTTCAGAAATAGATGAACTCGGTGTTGCTCCAAACTTGACAGGGTGCTTCGTTTTAACTACTGTTCACGCTACAAAACTCAATACGGCTAGATTATTCAATCTAGTTTCAAATTAGGTGTTATTCCAAACTTTCTGGCAGTGGTCACGTGTATGCATTGTAGAGAGCCTCAAATAATTACAGAGCAGCAGTGCTCTGTAATTAAAGTTGTGTTTGTTTTAGACTAGTTACGTCCAATAAATTCGAGTTGAATTTAGAGCGTCAAGCGTGTCACGTGCAAGATCACGATGATCTTGAATTATGAAATTAAACTGCGGGTGTGACAGGACTACAAACGTGACACACATACAAGATGGCAATGGTGGGTTTGTGGAGAGCTATTGATTAGTACTACTAGTAAATAGCAGAAATTTTGATAACTCTACTATTTTTACTGCACTTCTAGATTTACACAACAAAAAAAATAAGAAATTTTTATGGTCCAAAATAACTTCTTTGGATTTTTAGAGCGGCCTACAGAAACTAAACATTTTTCATCGGCCGGGAGAAGCAGTTAGAAATTACTCTCTCTGTTGCAATTTATAATCCATTTGACTCTTAATTCTAAGTTTGACTGTTTCGTCTTATTTAAAAAAATTTAATATAATATTATTTAGCGTATAATATATTTTAAGTATGGTTTTGATTTTTTTTCATTTTTTCACCAAAAAATAAATAAGACAAGTCGATTAAAGTTGGCAAAAAAGGTCAAACGGATTATAATTTGAGACAAAGGGAGTAGTAATTTACATCGTCTATATGCTTTCAACCAACAGAAATTACTAATTTGGGCCGACTTCCCCTCCTAGGCGACCAAAATTAGCTACTTTACCTAATCATGTCACCCTCATGTGTGTTTGTCTGCCTCTCATCATCCTTCTCACACCTCCACCATTGTCGCCACTCCTGGCCACACTACCACTGCTTAGCCCCCACTCGGCTATGCCGTGCTACCATTGCCTAGCCCTCACCCCGGCTAGGGCGCACCGCGTCGCCACCGCTCAACCCTCGCTCCTATCCGACCGCGTCACGTTGAAAGGGAAATAAGCCTTGAGCCGTTTATATATTGATTTTGGTGTTTGATGACCATCACAACTTGATGGATTAACTAGTTTGCTAAGTTTTTTATTACAGATTTAGGAGATTGGATTTAGAAATTCAAATGCAGAGAAACAACTCAGACTTAGAGAAAAGGACATATTGAGTAGGAAATGGACTTTGGGTTATTTCAACATTTGGATAAGTTCTAAATGGCCCTGGCATAATTTTTGCAACCTATGGGAATAGTTGGAAAGATCAGATTTAGAACTTGGAGTTCTAGGGGCCATTTGAAGCAAAGTCTGAGAGAAACAGAGAAAATGGACTTAGGAGATCAATTGAAGCAAGACATGTGACTTAGAGTGTTTGGATGGACTTAAGATACATTTGTCTAAGTCATAAAAGTTCTCAAGATACTAGCCAAAATAAGCCAAACAAAATGGTGCCAAGTTAGCAAAGTCAGGCTAACTGCAGGTTCACCGGACCAGTCATCGGACCAGGCATGCAAAGAAGATGTAATTCGGACTTCGACAGATTGGCAACCGGATCAAACCTAGTGTGCGCCGGACTTTACTCTATTTTGGGCACACAGAGAGCATGTTTTTGGTACATCAGGTGGTGAGCCACCAGACCTGTTCGGTGTGCCACTAGACCAATAATGTATCCGATGGTCGGATGGAAAAGTCCAACGATCTACTGACATGGCAATGAACAAGGCGAGGTCCGATGCGCACCAGACTGATCTGGTGCACACTGACTCTAGAGGGATTGTAGAAAGATATAAAGATAGACTTGTGGCTAATAGGTTTACACACACACACAGAGAGAGAGAGAGAGGGAGAGAGAGAATAGATTATAATGAAACCTTCTCACCAGTCTCAACCAAAGACTCGTTCAAAATAATCATGGAATTAATTACTCACTATGATTTAGAACTCCATCAAATGGATGTAAATACAACACTCTTGAATGGAGAGTTGCTAGAAAATGTTTACATGACACATCCTATGGGTGTTGTCACAAGAGGAAAAGAAAATATGGGATGCCACTTAAGGAAGTCTATTTATGGATTGAAGCAAGCCTAGGGATGGAAATGGGTACCCGATACCCGATGGGTAAAAACTCTATCAGGGCACGAGTATGGCGAATT
>NW_023366852.1:0-77884 GCF_902167145.1 Zea mays
AGAGCTCAAAATGAATTTGAGCTCAAGGTGAAAAAGATAAGGAGCGACAACGGGTCCGAGTTCAAGAACCTTCAAGTGGAGGAGTACCTTGAGGAGGAAGGAATCAAGCACGAGTTCTCCGCTCCCTACACACCACAACAAAACGGTGTGGTAGAGAGGAAGAACAGGACTCTTCTAGACATGGCAAGGACGATGCTTGGAGAGTTCAAGACCCCCGAGTGGTTTTGGTCGGAAGCCGTGAACACGGCTTGCCACACCATAAACCGGGTCTACCTTCATCGCCTCCTCAAGAAGACGTCGTACGAACTCCTAACCGGTAACAAACCCAACGTGTTATACTTTCGTGTATTTGGGAGTAAATGTTACATTCTAGTGAAGAAAGGTAGAAATTCTAAGTTTGCTCCCAAAGCCGTAGAAGGGTTTTTATTAGGATATGACTCAAATACAAAGGCGTATAGGGTCTTCAACAAATCATCGGGTTTGGTTGAAGTCTCTAGCGACGTTGTATTTGATGAGACTAATGGCTCTCCAAGAGAGCAAGTTGATCTTGATGATGTAGATGAAGAAAATGTTCCAACGGGCGTAATACGCACCATGGCAATTGGAGATGTGCGGCCACAGGAACAAAAGGAGCAAGATCAACCTTCTTCCTCAACAATGGTGCAGCCCCCAACTCAAGATGATGAACAGGTTCATCTAGAGGAGGCGTGTGATCAAGGGGGAGCACAAGATAATCATGTTATGGAGGAAGAAGCACAACATGCCCCTCCAACCCAAGTTCGAGCGACGATTCAAAGGAATCATCCCGTCGACCAGATATTGGGTGATATTAGCAAGGGAGTAACTACTCGCTCTAGATTAGTTAATTTTTGTGAGCATTACTCTTTTGTCTCTTCTATTGAGCCTTTCAGGGTAGAAGAGGCCTTGCTAGATCCGGACTGGGTGTTGGTCATGCAAGAGGAGCTCAACAATTTCAAGAGAAATGAAGTTTGGACACTAGTGCCACGTCCCAAGCAAAACGTTGTGGGAACCAAGTGGGTGTTCCGCAACAAACAAGACAAGCACGGGGTGGTGACAAGGAACAAGGCACGACTTGTGGCAAAAGGTTATGCCCAAGTCACAGGTTTGGACTTTGAGGAGACTTTTGCTCCTGTGGCTAGGCTAGAGTCAATTCACATATTGTTAGCCTATGCCGCTCACCATTCTTTTAGGTTGTTCCAAATGGATGTGAAGAGCGCTTTCCTCAACGGGCCAATCAAGGAGGAGGTGTACGTTGAGCAACCCCTTGGCTTTGAGGATGAACGGTACCCCGACCACGTGTGTAAGCTCTCTAAGGCGCTCTATGGACTTAAGCAAGCCCCAAGAGCATGGTATGAATGCCTTAGAGACTTTTTAATTGCTAATACTTTCAAGGTTGGGAAAGCCGATCCAACTTTATTCACTAAGACTTGTGATGGTGACTTATTTGTGTGCCAAATTTATATCGATGACATAATATTTGGTTCTACTAACCAAAAGTCTTGTGAAGCATTTAGTAGGGTGATGACTCAAAAGTTTGAAATGTCGATGATGGGCGAGTTGAACTACTTCCTTGGGTTCCAAGTGAAGCAACTCAAGGACGACACTTTCATCTCCCAAACGAAGTACACGCAAGACTTGATCAAGCGGTTTGGGATGAAGGATGCCAAGCCCGCAAAGACTCCAATGGGAACTGACGGACACGTCAACCTCAACAAAGGAGGTAAGTCCGTTGATCAAAAAGCATACCGGTCTATGATAGGTTCCTTGCTTTACTTATGTGCTAGTAGACCGGACATTATGCTTAGTGTATGCATGTGTGCTAGATTTCAATCCGATCCAAGGGAGTGTCACTTAGTGGCCGTGAAGCAAATTCTTAGATATTTAGTCGCTATGCCGTGCTTCAGGATCTGGTATCCAAAGGGGTCTACCTTTGACTTAATTAGATACTCAGACTCCGATTATGCTGGATGTAAGGTTGATTGGAAGAGTACATCAGGGACGTGCCAATTCTTAGGAAGGTCCCTGGTGTCTTAGAGTTCTAAGAAACAAACTTCCGTTGCCCTATCCACCGCTGAGGCCGAGTATGTTGCCGCAGGACAGTGTTGCGTGCAACTACTTTGGATGAGGCAAACCCTCCGGGACTTTGGCTACAATCTGAGCAAAGTCCCACTCCTATGTGATAACACTACACGACGGTTGATCTTTAGCGACCTTATTAGGGACCGACGGTTGGTTGCTAAAAGTTATGGACCGACAGTTGGTCGCTAAATGCGTTTATAGCGACGGTCTGTGGGTCGCTAAAAGTTTAGAAATTTAACGACTTATGGTCGGTCGCTATAGAGGTAAGTGTGTGACTGATGGTGGGTCGCTATAGGGTACGTGATTTTTGTGTTTCTTATTTAATCACCAAAGCCCATGTAAAGCCTACTAAACAAACAAAAACCCTATTTCACGCAACAAACCACAAGCGCAGCCGCCGTCACTTCTGCCTCATCGCGGCCCCCATCCCGCCGCTCGTCGACGACGCCACCCCGCCCCGCCCCTCGGCCGTGGAGAGGAGAGGTGTGATACCATAAAAATCATTAAATAAAAATAATATATTTGGCTATTAACGGTATTTATGGTGATAAATTTTCTTTTAAGTGTTTACTATTTATTTGCCTTGAAATGATTTTTGATTTCTCATAATTAATTTTGGATATCGAATAACATTTCTTGTTAAGTAAAAATCCAAATAAATAATATAATAAGTACTAGTTCAAAAAAAATAACTATTTTATTTATAAATAATTTTGGGTTAATTGTTCTGAATTTTTGGGTTATTTAAAATTATATTTTGAAATTAGAAAGGAATTGAAAAAGAAAAAAACAAAACCTAACCTAACTAACCCTAATGGCCCAAGGCCCATTAAGCCGGCCGCCCCTGCTCCCTAACCTAGCGCGCACACCCTCTTCCAGCTGAAGCCGCCGCCACCCTCTGCTTCTCTCTCTCTCCCACCCGCCTCCTCTCTCCTCCCCCTCGCTCCTCTCTCCGACGCGCAGCCAAGCAGACAGTGCCGACCCGCGCGACCCCGTGGCCGCGACACCGACGCGCCAGCGCCCTGCCATGCGCGCCTGCAGCCACCCGGAGACCGATCGAGCTCCCTACACCCATCGAGCCCGCTCGACGTCCGCGCCTGGAAGCCGCGCCAGGAGCCCGCTCACGTCCGCGCCCGGAAGCCGCGCCAGGAGCCCACTCGACGTCCGCGCCAGGAAGCCACCCGGAGCCGCGCCAGGAAACCACCCGGAGCCCGCTCGACGTCCGCGCCCGGAAGCCGCGCCAGGAGATCGACGCCCTGCCCCTGCAGCGCCCCGCGCCGCTGCATCCTGCAGCTCGCCCCATCCCCTGACTTGTCGTGTCTTGGGCCATCGCGGCACTCTCATCTTGCATCGTCACCTTATTGCTGTTCTGGTGAGGCCATATCGTTCTTGTCCTACTCATTTCCCTACCGGCATCAAATCCTTACTGTTGTTTATACGTATGTTTTTGTGTGAGTTGGGAGGTGGAGAAGAAAGGAACTCTAGTGTTGTCGGCGTTTCGAGACCGGGGGGTCCCTGAGCCGACAAGTGAGTGTGCCGCGTGCCCCAGCCCAGATGGGTCGAGCGCGTGGGCGAGCGCGAAGGGGGGAAAGCGAGGTGGCCGGAGACGGGCGTGAGAGAGGTGGAAATCCCGCGGCCTTCGTGTTCGTCCCGCGCCCAGGTCGGGTGCGCTTGCAGTAGGGGGTTACAAGCGTCCACGCGGGTGAGGGAAGCGAGCGGCCCCAAGAGAGCGCATGTCCCGTCCTCGTCCCCGCGCGGCCAACCTTCTCTAAGAAGGCCCTGGTCCTTCCTTTTATAGGCGTAAGGAGAGGATCCAGGTGTACAATGGGGGTGTAGCAGAGTGCTACGTGTCTAGCGGAGGGAGAGCTAGCGCCCTAAGTACATGCCGATGTGGCAGCCGGAGAGATCTTGGCACCCAGTCGGTGTGATGTCGTGGCCGTCGGAGGAGTGGCGGAGCCTGGCGGAGGGACAGCTGTCGGAGTGGTCGAGTCCTTGCTGACGTCCTCTTGCTTCCGTAAGAGAGCTGAGAGCCGCCGTCGTCACAGGGCACGCGGGGCGCCATCATTGCCTATCTGGCAGAGCTAGCCAGATGGGACACCGGTCTTGTTCTCTGCGGCCCGAGTCGGCTCGGGGTAGGGTGATGATGGCGCTTCCTGTTGACGTGGCGGGCCCGCGCCCGAGGTCGGGCGACGTGGGGGCTCCTCCGAGGCTGGGGTCGAGTCTGTCTTCCGTGGCCGAGGCCGAGCCCGAGCCCCTGGGTCGAGCAAGGCGGAGGTCGTTCGGCAGAGGCCAGGGCGGAGTCCGAGCCCTGGGGTCGGGCGAAGCGGAGTTCTGGGTCGGGCGGAGCGGAGTTCGCCGTCTTCCGGGGCCTATCCCGAGTCCGAGCCCTGGGTCGGGCAGAGCGGAGTTCGCCGTCTTCCGGGTCTTAGCCCGAGTCCGAGCCCTGGGTCGGGCGGAGCGGAGATCGCCGTCTTCCGGGTCTTAGCCCGAGTCCGAGCCCTGGGTCGGGTGGAGCGGAGATCGCCGTCTTCCGGGGCCTAGCCCAAGTCCGAGCCCTGGGTCGGGCGGAGCGGAGTTTCCTATGGCGCCTCTGGCAAGGCCTGACTGCCTGTCAGTCTCACTCTGTCAAGTGGCACTGCAGTCGGAGTGGCGCAGGCGGCGCTATCCTTCTGTCAGACCGGTCAGTGGATCGGCGAAGTGACGGCGGTCACTTCGGCTCTGCCGGGGGGCAGCGCGTCAGGATAAAGGTGTCAGGCCACCTTTGCGTTAAATGCTCCTGCGACTCGGTCGGTCGGTGCGGCGATTTAGTCAGGGTTACTTCTTAGCGAAGGCAAGGCCTCGGGCGAGCCGGAGATGTGTCCGCCGTTAAAGGGGGGCCTCGGGCGAGACGGAAATCCCTCGGGGTCGGCTGCCCTTGCCCGAGGCTAGGCTCGGGCGAGGCGTGATCGAGTCGCTCGTATGGACTGATCCCTGACTTAATCGCACCCATCAGGCCTCTGCAGCTTTATGCTGATGGGGTTACCAGCTGAGAATTAGGCGTCTTGAGTGTACCCTTAATTATGGTCCCCGACAGTAGCCCCCGAGCCTCGAAGGGAGTGTTAGCACTCGCTTGGAGGCTTTCGTCGCACTTTTTTGCAAGGGGACCAGCCTTTCTCGGTTGCATTTTGTTCCGGTGGGTGCGCAGCGAGCGCACCCGCCGGGTGTAGCCCCCGAGGCCTCGGAGGAGTGATTTCACTCCTTCGAGGTCTTAATGCCTTGCGTAATGCTTCGGCTGGTCTGGTTGTTCCCTCATGCGAACTGGCCGTAGCCCGGGTGCACGGTCGGGGCCCAAGTTCTCGGGCTGGTATGTTGACGCTGTCAACGGTTCGGCCGGAGCCGGGTTTGCGAGAGCAGCCCCCGAGCCTCTGCACAGGGCGAGAGGGCGATCAGGGACAGACTCGGCTTTTTTACATACGCCCCTACGTCGCCTTTCCGCAAGGAGGAGGGGGGGAGAGCGCCATGTTACCCTCGATGGGCACCGAACATGGTGTCTCCGGTGAGCTGCAAGCGGGTAATCCGAGTGGACGTCCGTGCCCCGTTCGTTGGGGGTCGGCTAGGGGCCCAGAGGCACGCCCAAAAGTACCTGCGGGTGATCTGCCGGACCCGGTCCCCTGGCGACGGGGTCCGAGGGCTCGATGCCTCCCTCCGATGGGATTCCGTTACAAGATCGCTCCCGCTGGTCTCGGAAATGTCCTAGGGTACCTCGGGAGCGCAGCCCGAGCCTTGGTTATGTATCGAACGTACCCCTGGTCATCCCTCGCTCGGCGTCTGAGGCGACTGTGAACCCTTCGGGGGCCAGCCTTCGAACCCCTGATCAGTAATGGGCGCGGAGCCCGAGTAGCCTGAGGCGGCCGTGGAGCCCTTCGGGGGGCCGGCCTTCGAACCTCTGACCAGTAGTGGGTGTAGGGCCCACGCGATCTGAGGCGACTGTTGAACCCCTCGGAGGGCCAGCCTTCGAACCTCTGATCAGTAGGGGGGGCTTGGAGCCCGGTTCCTTCACAGGGAAGGATCCTTTTTGGGGTATCCCCCTTTCCCGGTCCCTGTTGCAAGAGATAGAGAAAGAGGAAAAAAGGAAAAGGATACGAAATCGAACGACGTGGCGTACCTTTTCTTGGCGCGGTTATTACGGCGAAGGCGAAGCGTCGCCCGCTTCTCCTGCCAGGAGCGCCGCTTGTCCCGCCGCGGAGTTAATGCGACGGGGCGAGTGGTTGGCGGGGCGGCCGTTGCGCGTGCGCGAGCCGTTCGAGGAACGGATCACGGGCGTGCCGTCTTCACGCCGTGGGAGGAGGCTCTTTCGCTGCCCCTGGATGGGACGTGAGCCTGACTGACGACGTGACCGCTGCTCCCGCCCGCCTGCCACCGTCATTACTGCCGGCCCGCTTTCGGCCGCATTGACCGTCGCGCCAGGCTGGCGCCGCTGGGTCGCGCGCTGGGTCGCCTCGAGTCGCGGTATTGGTTCCGCAACCGAAGGGGCGCGATGGTGGCGCAAGTGGCGGTGCAGTTGCTTGCATGCAGCATTTGGCGCGCCGGTTGCGTGACGCGTGGGCCTGGGCCTCCATGCTGGCGCGTTGGGAGTCGGAGAAGCGCGTCCACCTGGCGCGATTGCATGCCGCCTGCATGGCTGCCCGCCCTTTCGCCCGTTGGTCTGGGCAAAGTGGGGGGTCGCTTGTAACCGCTGGGCGGTTGTGTGCACCACGCGCGGCGGTTTGGCCTTTTCTTGCTCTGAGCCGGTTTGCGTGACATGCGGGACCCAGCCCCTGCGTCGCAGGGGAGGGCCTTGGAGCGTGTTGGAGAAGACTCAGCCTGTGGCGTTTGGGGGCGCACGTAGGGAGAGTTGCCTTTAAAAGGAGGGCGACCCCTTTCGGAAGGCGACCATGTCTTCTTCCTCCCTCATGCGTCGTGTCTTTCCATCTTCCAAGCCCCCGGATGGGGGGTACCCGCCGTCTTTCCGCCTCATCGTTGGAGGAACGTAACTCCATGGGAGTTGGTACCTTTCAGCCATCGTTCAGCTTCAAGGATTTTCATCATGCAGCCCGGCCGCACCCCTCCACCGGCGGTCACCCAAGATGGTGACCTCCAACTTGATGGTGGGGGAAAGCGAGCCGGGCTGCGGCCTCTGCCCCTCCCTCAGCCTCAAGGATTTTCATCACCAGGGCTGGGGAGGGGAGTGTGCCGAGTTGAGGTCGGCCCCCGCGTGGGCGGCGGCCCGCTCCTTCACTCAGTGATCGGAGGGAAGGGCGGTCGTCGTCCGTGGCGCTGGCAGCTGCACCGTGCCTGGCTCTCGGACGCGAGTGGCTTCGGAGCCGCTCGCGGCGCCGGCGTCCGCCACGGCAGCTTGAAGAGGTTCTTCTGCCGGCGAGATAGCCAAGGCCGGCCACGGACCGACCTTCAACTTTACGGCCTTCTGCCCGTCCTTGCCTCACAAGTTTTGGCATGGGCGGGGGCCTCCTGGCAGCAGCATCCGCCCTGAGGTCAGTGCTGCCGCTGCTCGGCCCCCCGGAGCAGAAGTCGTCGTCGCCGCCGCCGCTGGAGCAGGTGGCGGCGCGCCGTTCGTCGGCCTTCCGTTGCTCCGCAGGCCTTCCCCCATGGAGTGGGGTTGTTCGTACCTGCGGAGGGGGAACCGGAGTTCTGTTCGTAATGGCACTTTGAATGCCAGTGTTTTTGTTCATTGTGGCTGTCGAGGCCTGAACATGTACGTAATTTCGGCACGGAGCCGTGTTTTTTCCTCATTTTCGAGCACTAAGTCTCGCCTGTTGATTATCTAAATCGCTTCACCAAGCATGAGTCGCCCCGTGTCAAGGTGACGAGTGAGGTATCCGTATCCCGGAGGCGTAGGAGTCCCTCGGCTCGATCGGCCTTGTTGTCTGAGGCTCCTCTAGCTTAGTTAAGGAGACCCCTTGGCCGCTCTTCGATGAGCCGAGGCCAGGGGTAGCGATATCAGTACGAACAGAGGCAGAGTTGGCTCGAAAATGGGAACCTGGTTGGCCGGAGCCTAGCCGGGTTGTCCGTCAGCGGGGCCGACGCCGGAGTCGATCAGCCGAGGCCTCGGGTCGGGCTGGCGCCCTCGGAAGATGGTTGGCCGAGGCCCGAGGGGTAACCGGCCGAGCCGCCTGCTCGGGCCGGATTCCCGGAGGAGTCCCTGGACCGCGTCGCCGTCCGAGGCCGGGTCGGACCTCACTGAAGGTGTCATCGATGCCGAGGGTGCTACAGCCCCCTTCCAGCGTGAAGACCCGAGCCTGCAGGATCAGATTGTCTTGTAGCGTGTGCCTTCTGTGGCCGCCGAGGCCAGAAAACACACCCTCGCTGCGTTGTAAAGCTGCGTCTCCTTTCCTCTTGTTTCGAGCATCTGGACTTTTTGTCGGTAACAGGGATGTTTGTGCGAGCGAGAGTTGCTTCTCGCGGAAGGTGACGAGTGAGGTATCCGTATCCCGGAGGCGTGGGAGTCCCTCGGCTCGGTCGGCCTTGCCGCTTACGCGTACTTTCACCCGTCCATGAGGCCCTGTCACCGATTCAGTCGAGAAGGCTTGAAGGACCGCTTCGGCAGAAGAGCTTCCGAACGTAAAGACTTGTTCGGTCCGCGGAATCACTTTATCCGAACGCGAGTTACTTATCGCAGAAGGTGATGAGTGAGGTATCCGTATCCCGGAGGCGTTGGAGTCCCTCGGCTCGGTCAGCCTTGGCTGCTTACGTGTACTCCGTCGTTTTCAGGATCCGCTTTTCGAAGTAGTCAAAAAGCACGAAAGATATTCTGCTAAAAGAGATCTTTTTTCGAGGAAAATTTCGACGCAGAGGGGGTTCCCCCCCTTTTAGCCCCCGAGGGAGGGTCGGGCTTTGCCGAGGCGAGGCCGACCCTTCCTTGATGACTAAACTTTGCGTGGGTGCGAGGTATATGAACAACTTGAAAACATCTTAAGGGTAGAAGCGACGTAGCTGTTTGATGTTCCAAGCGTTGCCGTAGATCTCGCCTTGATTGTTGGCCAGCTTGTATGTTCCGGGCTTCAGAACTTTGGCGATGACGAATGGCCCCTCCCAGGGGGGCGTGAGCTTGTGCCTCCCTTGGGCGTCTTGCCGCAGCCGAAGCAGCAGGTCGCCCACCTGGAGGTCTCGGGGCCGGACCCCTCGGGCGTGGTAGCGTCGCAGGGACTGCTGGTACCGCGCCGAGTGTAGTAAGGCCCTGTCCCGGGCCTCTTCCAGCTGGTCCAGCGATTCTTCTCCGCTAGCTTGGTTGCTTTGATCGTTGTAGGCCCTCGTCCTCGGGGAGCCGTATTCCAGGTCAGTGGGCAAGATGGCCTTGGCTCCGTAGACCAGGAAGAACGGCATGAAACCCATGGCTCGGCTCGGCGTTGTCCTCAGGCTCCAGACCACCGAGGGGAGTTCCTTCATCCATCGTTTGCCGAACTTGTTGAGGCCGTTGTAAATCTGGGGCTTGAGCCCTTGTAAAATCATGCCGTTGGCACGCTCTACTTGCCCATTTGACATGGGATGAGCCACGGCGGCCCAGTCCACTCGGATATGATGATCCTCGCAAAAATCCAAGAATTTTTTGCCGGTGAACTGGGTACCGTTGTCGGTGATGATGGAGTTTGGGACCCCGAAGCGATGGATGATGTTGGTGAAGAACGCCACCGCCTGCTCGGACCTGATGCTGTTCAGGGGTCGGACCTCGATCCACTTGGAGAATTTGTCGATGGCGACCAGTAGGTGCGTGTAGCCCCCGGGCGCCTTCTGCAAGGGACCGACGAGGTCCAGACCCCATACAGCAAAGGGCCAGGTGATGGGTATCGTCTGCAGAGCCTGAGCGGGCAGGTGGGTCTGCTTCGCATAGAATTGGCACCCTTCGCAGGTGCGGACAATTCTAGTGGCGTCAGCCACCGCCGTTGGCCAGTAGAAGCCTTGCCGGAAAGCATTCCCGACAAGGGCTCGAGGCGCTGCATGATGACCGCAAGCCCCTGAGTGTATTTCTTGCAGGAGTTCCTGGCCTTCGGCGATGGAGATGCATCGCTGGAGGATGCCCGAGGGGCTGCGGTGGTAGAGCTCCTCCTCATCGCCCAGCAAGACGAACGACTTGGCGCGTCGCGCTACCCGCCGAGCCTCGGCTTGGTCGAGGGGTAGCTCTCCTTGGCGGAGATATTGCAGGTACGGGGTCTGCCAATTTCGATCAGGCGTGGCCCCGTTCTGCTCCTCCTCGACGTGCAGTGCCTCGGCCTCGGGGGCCGAGGGTACCTCGGGCCGAACCGAGGGTGCCTCGGGCTAGGCCGAGGGTGCCTCGGGCTGGGCCGAGGGTGCCTCGGGCTGAGCCGAGGGTGCCTCGGGCTCGGGCGTGTCGTCGATCTTGACGGAGGGCTGATGCAGATCCTGGGAGAAGACGTCCGGGGGAACCGTCGTTCACCCCGAGGCTATTTTAGCCAGCTCGTCCGCAGTCTCGTTGTAGCGCCGAGCGATGTGGTTAAGCTCGAGCCCGAAGAACTTGTCTTCCAGGCGCCGAACCTCATCGCAGTAGGCCTCCATCTTCGGGTCGCAGCAGTGGGAGTTCTTCATGACTTGGTCGATGACGAGCTGCGAGTCACCGCGGGCGTCGAGGCGTCTGACCCCTAGCTCGATGGCGATCCGCAACCCGTTGACCAGAGCCTCGTACTCAGCCACATTGTTGGACGCCGGGAAATGGAGGCGTAGCACGTAGCGTAGGTGTTTCCCGAGGGGCGAGATGAAGAGCAGGCCCGCGCCGGCTCCCGTCTTCATCAGCGACCCGTCGAAAAACATGGTCCAGAGCTCCGGTTGGATCGGAGCCGTCGGCAGCTGGGTGTCGACCCATTCGGCTAAGAAGTCTGCCAACACCTGGGACTTGATGGCTTTCCGAGGGGCGAACGAGATCGTTTCGCCCATGATTTCCACCGCCCACTTTGCGATCCTGCCCGAGGCCTCTCGGCACTCGCTGACGAAGTAGACTGGCCTCTGAACGGGCAATGCATGCCCTTCTTCTCGCCTCTCGACCACGATCGCGGCGCTAACCACCTGAGTGGTCGCGGCGACGTAGACCAAGAGGGCTTCTCCATCAGCTGGGGGCACCAAGATAGGCGCCTTTGTAAGGAGCGCCTTCAGGTTCCCGAGAGCTTCCTCAGCCTCAGGGGTCCAAGCGAAGCACTCGGTCTTCCTCAAGAGGCGGTACAGAGGCAGACCCCTTTCGCCGAGGCGTGAGATGAAGCGGCTCAGGGCCGCGAGACATCCCATGACCCTCTGTATGCCTTTTAAGTCCTTGATGGGCCCCATGCTGGTGATAGCTGCGATCTTCTCTGGGTTGGCTTCGATGCCTCGCTCGGAGACGATGAACCCCAAGAGCATGCCCCGGGGCACCCCGAAGGCACACTTCTCAGGATTGAGCTTGACTCCTTTCGCCTTGAGACATCGGAATGTCACTTCAAGGTCGGAGAGGAGGTCGGAAGCCTTCCTTGTCTTGACTACGATGTCATCGACGTAGGCCTCGACTGTGCGACCGATGTGTTCGCCGAACACATGGTTCATGCACCGCTGGTACGTCGCGCCCGCATTCCTCAAACCGAACGGCATGGTGACATAGCAGTACATGCCGAAGGGCGTGATGAAAGAAGTCGCGAGCTGGTCGGACTCTTTCATCCGGATTTGGTGATACCCTGAGTAGGCATCGAGGAAGGACAGGGTTTCGCACCCAGCAGTGGAATCCACGATTTGATCGATGCGAGGCAGAGGGTAGGGAACCTTCGGACATGCTTTGTTGAGACCGGTGTAGTCTACGCACATCCGCCATTTCCCCCATTTCTTCCTCACAAGCACAGGGTTGGCAAGCCATTCGGGATGGAATACCTCTTTGATGAACCCTGCTGCCATTAGCTTGTGGATCTCCTCGCCTATCACTCTGCGCTTCTCCTCGTCGAATCGGCGCAGAGGCTGCCTGACGGGTCGGGCTCCGGCCCGAATATTCAGCGAGTGCTCGGCGACATCCCTCGGTATGCCGGGCATGTCCGAGGGACTCCACGCAAAGACGTCGGCGTTTGCGCGGAGAAAGTCGACGAGCACTGCTTCCTATTTGGGGTCGAGCCTGGAACCGATCCGGACCTGCTTGGAGGTGTCGCCACTGGGGTCGAGAGGGACGGCCTTAACCGTCTCCGCTGGTTCGAAGTTGCCGGCATGA
The DNA here is from genome assembly GCF_902167145.1 of Zea mays. Lineage (NCBI taxonomy): Eukaryota > Viridiplantae > Streptophyta > Magnoliopsida > Poales > Poaceae > Zea > Zea mays. Next base: position 12,305 of record NW_023366852.1, read on the forward strand.
CGCTTCACGTCTGGCACCTCTTTGGAGAGGTTCTCCAGGTCGGCGATGAGGGCCTCGGACTCGACGAGGGCCTCGGCGTACTCCACGCACTCCACGTCGCATTCGAACTCGTGTTTGTACGTGGGGCCGACGGTGATGACCCCGTTGGGGCCTGGCATCTTGAGCTTCAGGTAGGTGTAGTTGGGGACGGCCATGAACTTCGCGTAGCATGGCCTCCCCAGTACCGCGTGGTAGGTTCCTCGGAACCCGACCACCTCGAACGTCAGGGTCTCCCTTCGGAAGTTGGAGGGTGTTCCGAAGCAGACGGGAAGGTCGAGTCGTCCGAGGGGCTGGACGCGCTTCCCAGGGATGATCCCGTGGAAGGGCGCAGCGCCTGCTCGGACGGAGGACAGATCGACGCGCAGGAGCCTGAGGGTCTCGGCGTAGATGATGTTGAGGCAGCTGCCCCCGTCCATCAGGACCTTGGTGAGCCTGACGTCGCCGACGATGGGGTCGACGACGAGCGGGTACTTCCCCGGGCTCGGCACGTGGTCGGGGTGGTCAGCTTGGTCGAAGGTGATGGGCTTGTCGGACCAGTCTAGGTAGACTGGCGCCGCCACCTTCGCCGAGCAGACCTCCCGGCGCTCTTGCTTGCGATGCCGAGCCGAGGCATTCGCCGCATGCCCACCGTAGATCATGAAGCAGTCGCGGACCTCGGGGTACTCTCCTGCTTGGTGATCTTCCTTCTTGTCGTCGTCGCGGGCCCTGCCACCCTCCGCGGGCGGCCCGGCCCTGTAGAAGTGGCGCCGAAGCATGACGCACTCCTCGAGGGTGTGCTTGACGGGCCCCTGATGATAGGGGCACGGCTCCTTGAGCATCTTGTCGAAGAGGTTAGCACCTCCGGGGGGCTTCCGAGGGTTCTTGTACTCGGTGGCGGCGACATGGTCCGCGTCGGCGGCGTCGCGTTTCGATTGCGACTTCTTCTTGCCTTTCTTCTTGGCGCCGCGCGGAGTAGACGCCTCGGGAGCATCTTTCGATGGGCGGCCCTGGGGCTGTTTGTCCTTTCGGAAGATAGCCTCGACCGCCTCCTGGCCAGAGGCGAACTTGGTGGCGATGTCCATCAGCTCGCTCGCCCTGGTGGGGGTCTTGCGACCCAACTTACTCACCAGGTCACGGCAGGTGGTGCCGGCAAGGAACGCGCCGATGACATCCGAGTCGGTGATGTTGGGCAGCTCGGTGCGCTGCTTCGAGAATCGCCGGATGTAGTCCCGGAGTGACTCTCCCGGCTGTTGCCGGCAGCTCCGGAGGTCCCAGGAATTCCCGAGGCGCACGTACGTGCCCTGGAAATTGCCGGCGAAGGCTTGGACCAAGTCATCCCAGTTGGAGATCTGCCCCGGAGGCAGGTGCTCCAACCAGGCGCGAGCAGTGTCGGAGAGGAATAGGGGGAGGTTGCGGATGATGAGGTTGTCGTCGTCCGTTCCACCCAGTTGGCAGGCCAGGCGGTAGTCCGCGAGCCACAGTTCCGGTCTCGTTTCCCCCGAGTACTTTGTGATAGTAGTCGGGGGTCGGAACCGGGTCGGGAACGGCGCCCGTCGGATGGCCCGACTGAAGGCCTGCGGACCGGGTGGTTCGGGCGAGGGACTCCGATCCTCCCCGCTGTCGTAGCGTTCCCCACGCCTGGGGTGGTAGCCTCGGCGCACCCTTTCGTCGAGGTGGGCCCGACGGTCGTGACGATGGTGCTCGTTGCCGAGGTGGCCCGGGGCCACAGGCGCGGTGTTGCGCGTGCGCCCGGTGTAGACCGAGGCTTCCCGCATGAATCGGGAAGTCGCGGCGTGAGGTTCCGAGGGGTATCCCTGCCTTCGGGAGGCAGAGCTCTCGGCCCGTCGGACCGCAGCGCCTTCCAGGAGATTCTTGAGCTCTCCCTGGATTCGCCGACCCTCGGTGGTTGATGGCTCCGGCATCGCGCGGAGGAGCATCGCTGCTGCAGCCAGGTTCTGACCGACCCCACTGGATGCGGGTGGCGGTCTGACCCTGACGTCGTTGGCGACGCGGTGCTGGAAACCTTGGGGCAGGTGACGTATTTCTCCGGCCGGGGGTTGGCCCGCCCATACCTGCCCGACGTCCCGGCGGATCTACTCAAGCGCTCCTGCTCCCTCGTCGAGCCTGGCCTGCGCCCCGCGGACTTGCTCGAGCTGTGGGTCGTGACCCCCCGCCGGAACGGGGACCACAGCTAGCTCCCGCGGGATGTCAGCGCGAGGCGCCGGCCTAGGGAGATCACCATCCTCCGGCATGCCGAAACGGTTGCCTTCGGAGGGATCCCCTAGCTCGACGTGGAAACATTCGCGGCTTGGGCCGCAGTCCTCATCGTCAAGGCTGCGGCTACCGTCGGAACAGTCGGAGAGGCAGTAGTCACATGCGGTCATAAAGTCCCGCATGGCACTGGGGTTGCCAAATCCGGAGAAATCCCAACAGATGCTGGGATCGTCGTCTTCCTCGGACCCAGAGGGCCCATAGGTCGAGACGTCCGTCAGCCGGTCCCAAGGCGACCGCATACGAAACCCCAGTGGGGTTGCACTCGCCTCAACGAGAGCGCCCGCCAAAGCAAGGTCGCTAGGCGGGTTGAGGCCGAGTCGAAATGACGTAAGATGGGAATCAGTCAGTACCTTTTGGTCGACGAGGAGCGGCATAGTCGCGTCGGGGACTGGTTGCACCGTCGTCTCAGGTACGAGGGCGACGTCCTGCAAGCTCTCCGCGAGCGCGCTGGCGTCGTCCACTTGCTCGGGATTGGTGTGTCGCGGGGGGACGGCGCTTGCCTTCGTCTCGAACGCGAGGTCGACGTCCGGCGTGCCTTCCGTTGGGGCGCTGGGGACGTCGATTCGCTCGACAGCCGACGAAGCGCGGCCTCCCGCTTGGCCTAGGTTGCCCCGCCTCCTCCTCCGTTGGTGGGGGAGAGGACGGGGCGAGCTCGAATGTTGTTCTTCCACCACGCGGGGAAGATGTCGTCGATTCCGCCGCCGGCGGGCGGGTTGTCGGCCGCCATTGTCGTTGTCGCGCGGCGGTAGAAGGAGTATCATGTCGTAGCTGCCGTCGAAGGACATGAACTCAAGACTCCCGAAACGGAGCACCGTCCTGGGCCGGAGAGGTTGCTGGAGACTGCCCATCTGGAGCTTGACGGGAAGCTGTTCGTCAGCACGCAGCAGGCCCCTACCTGGCGCGCCAACTGTCGGTGTTTCGAGACCGGGGGGTCCCTGAGCCGACGAGTGAGTGTGCCGCGTGCCCCAGCCCAGATGGGTCGAGCGCGTGGGCGAGCGCGAAGGGGGGAAAGCGAGGTGGCCGGAGACGGGCGTGAGAGAGGTGGAAATCCCGCGGCCTTCGTGTTCGTCCCGCGCCCAGGTCGGGTGCGCTTGCAGTAGGGGGTTACAAGCGTCCACGCGGGTGAGGGAAGCGAGCGGCCCCAAGAGAGCGCCTGTCCCGTCCTCGTCCCCGCGCGGCCAACCTTCTCTAAGAAGGCCCTGGTCCTTCCTTTTATAGGCGTAAGGAGAGGATCCAGGTGTACAATGGGGGTGTAGCAGAGTGCTACGTGTCTAGCGGAGGGAGAGCTAGCGCCCTAAGTACATGCCGATGTGGCAGCCGGAGAGATCTTGGCACCCAGTCGGTGTGATGTCGTGGCCGTCAGAGGAGTGGCGGAGCCTGGCGGAGGGACAGCTGTCGGAGTGGTCGAGTCCTTGCTGACGTCCTCCTGCTTCCGTAAGAGAGCTGAGAGCCGCCGTCGTCACAGGGCACGCGGGGCGCCATCATTGCCTATCTGGCGGAGCTAGCCAGATGGGACACCGGTCTTGTTCTCTGCGGCCCGAGTCGGCTCGGGGTAGGGTGATGATGGCGCTTCCTGTTGACGTGGCGGGCCCGCGCCCGAGGTCGGGCGACGTGGGGGCTCCTCCGAGGCTGGGGTCGAGTCTGTCTTCCGTGGCCGAGGCCGAGCCCGAGCCCCTGGGTCGGGCGAGGCGGAGGTCGTTCGGCAGAGGCCAGGGCGGAGTCCGAGCCCTGGGGTCGGGCGAAGCGGAGTTCGTCGTCTTCTGGGGCTGAGCCCGAGTCCGATCCCTGGGTCGGGCGGAGCGGAGTTCGCCGTCTTCCGGGTCTTAGCCCAAGTCCGAGCCCTGGGTCGGGCGGAGCGGAGTTCGCCGTCTTCCGGGGCCTAGCTCGAGTCCGAGCCCTGGGTCGGGCGGAGCGGAGTTCGCCGTCTTCCGGGTCTTAGCCCGAGTCCGAGCCCTGGGTCGGGCGGAGCGGAGATCGCCGTCTTCCGGGGCCTAGCTCGAGTCCGAGCCCTGGGTCGGGCGGAGCGGAGTTTCCTATGGCGCCTCTGGCAAGGCCTGACTGCCTGTCAGTCTCACTCTGTCAAGTGGCACTGCAGTCGGAGTGGCGCAGGCGGCGCTATCCTTCTGTCAGACCGGTCAGTGGAGCGGCGAAGTGACGGCGGTCACTTCGGCTCTGCCGGGGGGCGCGCGTCAGGATAAAGGTGTCAGGCCACCTTTGCGTTAAATGCTCCTGCGACTCGGTCGGTCGGTACGGCGATTTAGTCAGGGTTGCTTCTTAGCGAAGGCAAGGCCTCGGGCGAGCCGGAGATGTGTCCGCCGTTAAAGGGGGGCCTAGGGCGAGACAGAAATCCCTCAGGGTCGGCTGCCCTTGCCCGAGGCTAGGCTCGGGCGAGGCGTGATCGAGTCGCTCGTATGGACTGATCCCTGACTTAATCGCACCCATCAGGCCTCTGCAGCTTTATGCTGATGGGGGTTACCAGCTGAGAATTAGGCGTCTTGAGGGTACCCCTAATTATGGTCCCCGACAAGTGCATCACACACCTTGTGCTTGACGAAATGTTTGAATCAGAATTTATCATCGCATCCGCAGTTTGGTTTAATCATGGTGAGACTCGTTGTTCCTTCTCCATTCATTCCCCACTCAGCACCTATACCTTGAAGCTGTTATTGTGTGTCTGGTGCTGAGTGCCGACTGTCGTTGGTCTGTAACTCTGTATGAGTTAAGTGGTGCCAAAAAGTGGTCGTTTTCCCTTCCTTTGATCTGTACAGAGATCCATGGTAGCCGCCGGGGTGCTGGTAACGTTGAGGTCATCTTTCCTGAGTCTCATGTGGTTGGTGGAGCCCCTGCATCCTCTGTTGCTGACAGCATCGAGCCTGTGTCGACATCGTTGGCCGCTGCAGATTCTTCGGCACTTGCTGAGAAGGACATTGCAGCGCTGTCTCCTGAGCTTCGTGCACAAGCAATTGATCCGAAGAGCAGGCAAGGTCACAGGACCCTGGATGGAAGTTTGGGAGGTGGCCAGACACTGTCACACTGCAAAGGACTTTGTTCAGTGTATTTTCTGTTTGAAGATTCTTCCTTCTAGAATTAAAAGATTTAAACAGCACCTGTAGATCGGTCCTGTGCATTTTTATTGTGATCTAGCTAGCTATCTGTAAATGATCTAGTTGTGAATGATGTTATAATTGTGATGCTTTTGTGAATATATAATTGTGGTGCTTTTGTGTTTATGTGATGGATCTATGACTGTGGTATACTGATTAACTGTGTATGTCTTTATGATTTGTGTATAAAAATCTGTGATTTGTGGTGCTTAATTAAATGTATATTATTATTAATAACAACTGTAAAAAGGGCGACTTTCTGTTGGTTGCTAAATGTATAGTATGACGACTTACGGTTGGTTGCTAAATTTATAGTACAGCAACCCACAGTTGGTCGCTAAATGTACAATATTAGCAACGGACGGTCGGTCGCTAAAGCCTTTAGCGACGACACTTACAGCGACCATCTTTATGGGTCGCTAAAAGTTTTTAGCGACCAACCGTAGGTCGCTGAAAGCCGTTTTAGCAACCAACCGTAGGTCGCTGTAAGTGAACCGTCGTGTAGTGTAATGAGAGTGTTATCCGCATGGCGGATAATCCTGTTGAACACAGCCGCACAAAGCACATAGACATCTGGCATCACTTTTTAAGAGATCACCAGCAAAAGGGAGATATCGAAGTGTTTTATGTTAGCACCGAGAACCAGCTAGCCGATATCTTTACCAAGCCTTTAGATGAGAAGACCTTTTGCAGGCTGCATAGTGAGCTAAATGTCTTAGATTCGAGGAACTTGGATTGATTTATAGCATACATGTGTTTTATGCCTTGATCATGTTCCTTATGCATTTTGTTGTTTATTTATGGTGCTCAAGTTGTACAAGCACTCCCCGGACCTCACAAGTCCATTTGTAAGTGATGCACATATTTAGGGGGAGATGTGCTACAACTTAACCCTTTGCGACTAACCATGTGTTTGAGCTTGCTTGATTTAGTCTCAAAGGTGGATTGAAAGTGAAAGATGGACTTGGACCATGAAAGACTTCCACTGCACTCCGATGAGAGGGTAACAAACTCCAAGTTCATTTCCATGCTCTTATTACCTCTTTACTCTAAGTTGAAGATTTTGGTGAGGTAATGGGGTTTAAGGGCCAAGATTGATCCCGTTTTGGTGCTTGATGCCAAAGGGGGAGAAAATAAGGCCAAAGCAAGAAATGGATTAGCTACCACTTGAGAATTTTGAAAATAGTAGAGTTAAGAATTTTGAAAATAGTAGAGTTAGAGTTTTTGTTTTGTCAAAATACTCTTATGGTCTCTTATTGTCAAAAATTGGTCTCTTGTGGGGAGAATGTTTGATTATGGGAAAAAGGGAGAGTTTTTGAATCTTTGATCAATTTCTCTTGAAAACCTTTCTCTATGCCTCAACAAGTGAATTTGACTTAGAGATAGAAAATTGAGTGTGATTTGCAAAAACAAACCAAGTGGTGGCAAAGAATGATCCAAATATGTCAAATTTGAATCAAAACAAATTCTTTTTCTCATTTGCATTGATGTTGCAATTCTATATGTTGCTTTTTGTTGTGTTGGCATAAATCACCAAAAAGGGGGAGATTGAAAGGGAAATGTGCCCTTGGGCCATTTCTAAGTATTTTGGTGATTAAGTGTCCAACACAAATGGTTATGAGTTAAACTATGCCAAATGGTGGACAAAGTGCAAATCAATACAAAGGTATGATTCTAGACTTAGTACATTGGTTTTTGTGTACTAACATATTTGTCTAAGTGCTAGAATCAGAGAAAAGACAAATGGAAAAGACTTGGCTCGAGCAGCCAAGACTCTACTCAGTCTGAGTGCACCGGACAGTGTCCGGTGCGCCAGGCTGGCTCTGGTGAAAAGGCTGCTCTCGGGTTTCGGCGGCGGCGTACGGCTAAAAATCACTGGACTGTCCGGTGGTGCACCGGACTGTCCGGTGAGCCAACGGTCGGCTGGGCCAACGGTCGGCCGCGCAATCCGCGCGTGACGCGTGGCCGAGCCAACGGTCTGATGGGGCACCGGACTGTCTGGTGTGCACCGGACAGTGTCCGGTGTGCCAACGACTCCAAATATTCAACGATCGGCTGCGCCAGAATAGGAAAGAAATCTGCACCGGACAGTGTCCGGTGGTGCACCGGACTGTCCGGTGCACCAGTCGACAGAAGGCAAAAATTGCCTTCCTGGATTGCTCTCAACGGCTCCTAGCTGCCTTGGGGCTATAAAAGGGACCCCTAAGCGCATGGAGGACACCAAGCATTCTTTGATCATCTCTAAGCACCCAGTCTTCATTCTAGCGCGTTTGATTCTTTGTGATAGCAATTTGAGCTCCTCTCGAGTTGAGAACTCCGTGTGTGAACTTAGAGCTCAAGTTGTGACTAGTGTGCGTGTTTGAGCTGTTGCTTTTGAGACTTGTGTGTGTTGCTTTTCCCTCCCTTACATTCGTGCTTCTTTGTGATCATCATTTGTAAGGGCGAGAGGCTCCAAGTTGTAGAGATTCCGCGCGAACGAGATATAGTGAAAAGAAAGAAACACCATGGTATTCAAGTGGATCCTTGGATCACTTGAAAGGGGTTGAGTGCAACCCTCGTCCATTGGGACGCCACAACGTGGAGTAGGCAAGTGTTGTACTTGGCCGAACCACGGGATAACTCGCGTGTCTTTTGTGATTGCTTTTCTGTGATACTTGTGTTCACAAGAGCTCACTATTTAGCCTACTAACACTTAACCAAGTTTTGTGGCTATAAGTTTCAAGTTTTTACAAGATCACCTATTCACCCCCCCTCTAGGTGCTCTCACGCGGCACCGGCCAGACCGCCAGCGCCACCTGTCGCCGTGCTTCCAGCTCCATGGCTTGGATGGTCTTGTCCTCACTCCAGTAGGGGGACGGGAGCGAGGGCCTCTTCACCATGGCGCACACCCTGAGGTGGTCGCTACCGCTGGCAAGCCGCTCAGAGCGGAGGTGATCGTCGTTGCTGGTGCAGAGGTGGTCGCCGTCACTAGTGAGCCGCTTGGCGTAGAGGTGGTCGCCTCTGCTGGCGAGCCGTCGGTGCAGAGGTGGTCGCTGCCGCTGGTGAGGCTGCCCGGAGCTAGCTTCCAGCGTGGCCCTGCTATTGTAGTGTAGTCCATTCCTGCAGAGATAGAGCTAGGGCTCCGCTTGTAAGGGAATGTAATAACATATGTTTTCTTGAAAGTGAATGCAATAACATATGTACACATGATCTAGTTTGGGAAGCCAAGTTGTGTGTCTGGACCTCCCTGGACTGCGGTCCTAAGTACTAGGACACCTGTCGCAGAGTGGTGGAGCGTGCTGGCTCACGGTACGGGACCAGGCTGAGCGGCTGCTCGGCTCCGGACCACCCCAGGAGACAAGCGTCCATTCCCTAGAGCCGAACCTCGGGTTGTCGGACGCACAGGACTATAGCTCCAAATACTAGGGTGCCCGTCACAGAGTGGTGGAGTGTTCAGGATTTGGGTATGGAACCAGGCTAACCGGCCACACAGGCTCCGGACCACCCCATGGAACGGGCTCCTGTTCTTTAGAACTGGCCCCCAGGCTTTCTCCTATTTTTGTAAGGTACTTTTGAGTACTATTTATCAAACAATATTAGCACTTATTTGTGTATCACTTGTTCCTGTTGCGTGTGGTATTACCGACTTCTCCCTGGTACCTGGCCCCCCCTTGGGATGTAGGCTCGATGTGTCGAGGCTGCAGACCAGCATACTTAAGGAAGAGTTGGCGATGGCCCCCAGGAGGTAGCCTCGATTGGGACCTGGACCTGTACACAGCTTTGGTTAGGGAGCGTTAGTGGTTCACCCATAGGACCCATCGTCTGATATTAGCCATCCTTTGATACGTGCCTGGGACCTGCAGGGTCTAGTCTGGGAAGCCAAGTTGTGTGTCCAGACCCCCTGGACCGCGGTTCTAAAATACTAGGACACCCGTCGCAGGATGGTGGAGCGTGTAGGCTCACGGTACAGGACCAGGCTGAGCGGCTACTCGGCTCCGGACCACCCCAGGAGACAAGTGTCCATTCTCTATAGCCGGACCCTAGGTTGTCGGACCCACAGGACTATAGCTCTAAATACTAGGGTGCCCGTCACGGAGTGGTGGAGTGTGCAGGATTTGGGTACGGAACTAGGCTAACCGGCCACACAGGCTCCGGACCACCCCATGGAACGGACTCCCGTTCTTTAGAACCGCCCCCAGGCTGTCGGACCCCCCTGCTTTCGCAGGAGGGACCTAGACTGCAAGCCTGGCCTATTCAACTCGGATGTCATTATATTAGACGGAATGGGAACTGTATGAGTGGGTTAGATAAAAATTAATATCTGGAAACTGCAAGGTAAGACCATGGAGCAGGAGGACAAACCTATCATAGAAGTACATCTGAGGGGGTAGATCTCCTTTCTATAACTTGTCGTGCATGGGTGCAGTCCAATAGGCCGGGCTTATGAGGGCGGACCTCACCGGGTTGGCGTACACGTATGTGTTACCTAGCTACAAAGGGAGAGAAACTCGACCCCTCAGACTTGTCTCCATGGATAGAACTTACAGAGATGCTCCAGTGGTTAGGAGGAGGTACTCCTTCAGCCGTAGTGAGGTGGTCACCCCTGGGTCGGCGTATTTCTGTCACCTTGAAGGAACCTTCCCAGCTGGGGGAGAGTTAGCGGAGCCCTCCTTGGTTCAGTACTTGCCTTAGGGTTAGGTCCCGACCCTGGGTTTCCATCTGCAACAGCTGATGGAGCCCACCTCCTCATGTTGTAACCGTTTCTGCATGGACCCATCAAAAGGCTAGACCCGTGGGGAGTCCAGAAGGGTTTCCGGGGGAAGGCAGGCATCGGTCCCGTAGACCGGGGATCCGTCTAGTTGTCGCCACCGGAGTTGGAGTCTCCGGTGAAAACATCCTTGAGGTCCCCCTCGGGTGACAGATACCCGAGGTCCTGCTCAGCCGCGGCCACCTCGCTGTCGTCGACCCTTTCTTTGCCAAGTCAGCGACAAGGTGGGGAGCCGTCTTTGGAAGACTGCTCGCGTCGCTCGCTGACGCGCTTCGCGAGGTCGATGATCTCGTGGCATTCTGCGGCGCTGTGGCGACCGTTGGCATGCACAGGGCATGAGCCGCTGTTACCCTTCTGCGGCTGTGGGCATTTGTTGCGGTCGCCCCGGCCCCTAGTCACGGTTGCGACGACCAGCGTGGTAGACCGCGACCTCTCGTGGCTGCGGCCCTTCTTACTTTCCCTTCTACCGTCCCGGGGAACGGTACCTGAGCCACCTGCCTGGGTAACTCCGGTCTATGGGGCCGAGTGCCATGCTCGGCCCTCGGTGGCTCTTGCGCACTTGTCGGCCAGAGCGAAGAGTGTGGGGACAGTCTCCACGTCATGCGTGGCCAACTTTTCCAACATTTTTTCATCATGTACTCCCTGCCGGAAGGCCGTGATGATGGAGGCGTCGGAAATATGAGGTATAGTACCTCGCACCTTGCTGAAGCGGGAGATAAACGCCCGGAGAGTCTCCCCGGGTTCCTGCCTCACCGCGTGGAGGTGGGCCTCCACGCCGTGTTGTTGGTAAGCGCTGGCAAAGTTCGATGTGAACCGTGCGTAGAGCTCTTCCCAGGAATAGATTGATCCTGGGGCAAGGTTCATGAGCCAAGTCCGGGCAGGCCTAGACAAGGCGACATGAAAATATGTTGCCATCACAGCGGTGTTCCCACCTGCTGCTATGATGGCGGTGACGTACACCTGCAGGAATTCCGACGGGTTCGACGTACCGTCGTATTTTTCCAGCAGGTGTGGCCGGAACTTGGGCGGCCAAGATGCCGCGCGGAGATGATCTGCCAGTGCGGCGCAGCCTACGCCAGCCAAGGGGACTCCTGCCTGAATTCGGGCGCCCACCGTGGTCTGCGGTGCTACCGCAGCGAAGTCTCGATCGAGGTTACGACCCTCAATGTTTTGCTAGCGCTCACGCGCCCTCTCCAGAGAGACCCGGGCATCCTCTCCCGCACGCCTGCGGTTCAGCTCTGCCCGAAGATCATCGGTCTGTGCGCCCCTTACTGAGGGAGAGCGCATAGACGCCGTCGCCTCACGTTGGTGCTGGGATGACCGAGGCCTGGACCTAGTCGAGGTAGAATGCGCCATGCCGAGTAGCCGGTCGACGTCGTCACGCCACTGCTTCATTGCTCCCGGCGAGGCCGTGGAGCTAGGAGGGTGGCGCAACAACTCTCTGGTCGTAGACAACGCCGTAGGCGCTGCCCTTGATGGAGTCCGGGGCGCCTGTGCAGGCGTATGCTGCCGTACTGCGTGTACAGCAGCAGCCCTAGACACAAGGCGGTCGGGTACTCGTGGCGTGGAGGATGCAGCTTCTTCCTCCACTACGAAATCTTCCTAAGTGTCGGCGGTGCTCAACGATTTGCACCATCATGCCGAACAAGAAAACAGGCAGAAAACCTAATGCCAAGCCCCTACCTGGCGCGCCAAAAGTCGGAGAGGAAATCTCCGGCCGGGTGGCAGAATGCACCCGCCCTAAATCCTAAGATGAGGAGGGGCTTAAGCATTTCGCCTGTTTACAAGATTGGTGGATGAACACACGAAAGCACACAAGAGTTTAGAGTGGTTCGGGCCGCTGGAGCGTAATACCCTACTCCACTGTGTGTTGTATTGCCGTGATAGCTTGTATGAGCTTGTGAGTGTGTGAGTCTTGAGAGAAGTTTTTTTAGTACCGTTACATGCCTCCCCTTTTATAGCTCAAGGGGGCATGTACAAAAGAGTTGAGCCCCGACATGTGGGCCAAGGAACATAACAGATGTATCTCTTGGAGCAGCTGATGTTTGTTGTCGGGGCAATCTTTTTGCGCCCTGACATCCTCGATCCGCGTAGTTTTGGCGTACAGGGGAAGCTTCCCTAGAAACGCATAAGCGATGAAGGATAAGGTGTGCCGCGCAGCACGGGCGTACTGTTTGGTGATGGACTGGACAGGCACGCCGCCTGACAGTGGAGTGGACAGGTCACAATAAATGCTGAGGAGGCACATCGTCTGCCAGGCGGCGCGTCCTTTCCGCAATAAATGCGGGGGCAGCGCGACCCAGAGCCCTTACGTCAGGCTTCGCCCGCTGGCTTACGTCACGGGCGATAGGCCACGTGGCAGCATCGGTTCTCCGCCTGAGCAAGGAGCGGGAGAGCACGGGCTAAAGCCCTGACACGTGTCAGCACCGGACCCTTGCCTAGTCCAGGGTATCCCCCGTCCCGCGACCTTGCTGTGGGTGGCCCGGACCTCACTCAGAGGGGTCCGAACCCCATCCAAGGGGTCCGGAATGCTTACCCAGGGGTCCCGGACCATACCCAGGACTGTTCGCCGTGCGGCTAGAGATAGCCACACAGGCACCGTGTCTTCATATTGTAGTAAGGGGTACCCCTGATTCAGGGTACCGACAAAATCTAATTCATAAATTGGAGAGCGATGAATGTAGAAGAATCATATCCAATTTAAACAAGAAGAAATACATCATAAATCATTGGATTGATTTTTCTTTTCATGTTAGATTACACATTTCCATAGAGAAACTTATTCTCTATATGTGAGACTACTTAGGTCACTTAGACAAAAACATTAGTCTCACGATTCTAGTCATAAAGAGATATTCTCTTTATTGGTGTCCTAAGGATTTGAATTCCTTATATGACACCTTATTCTTTTAAGAACTTGGAATATGTCTCTATGTCTAGACCATGGCAATAATGGGATGATTAGTATAAAACATGCCATGAGGTACTTACAATAATTTAAAGCATGTAGATTGCCATAATATAGAAATGATGAATATGCAATCTACCAAATGAGAGGAAAGAATGGTGACATAATTTGACAATATTCTTAAGTGCTTCCTTTTCTTTGTGACTACACAAGACACAAGAGAAATGACAATTGAAGATACTTGCACTTAAATACATAAGTGTTACCATCCTTTGGCTTTCCTCCATGTTGTAGGCTTTGATTTTCCACATAGGATAATCCTTTATTCCCTACAACATCAATATTTTGCTCGAGATGATATGAGTTTTAGATAATAAAACAACTTTGGGTCAATCTTTGAGATATATAAAATTATAAGATTGATAGCTTGAGTCAATAAGAATTGAATTAACCCCCTCAAGCACCTCCAAGGCTTCATATCATCTCCTTTCCCCTGCAAGGCTTGTCATGCATATTTTGGTCCCCATCTCTTGATGGGTCCATCAATGTTAGTCGACAAATATCTAGGAACCCAAGTGTCCTTTATGCTAGTACTTGGTAAACTCATTACCTTTCTAGCACAAGTTGCAGTTTTGGGTTGCCTAGTTACATATGAATTAATTGACAAGTTAGGAGTAGGATAGTTACTAATAGGATAATCCTTACATTGATGTCCTTTCTTTTGGCATATGTAGCAAAGATGATCTTCAAGTCTTGAAGATTTCTTCTTTCCTTGTTTCTTGCTTGCTACATGGTTAGTAAATATTTTCTTTCCTAAAACTATGCCTTTTTGTTTCACATGGGGACAATACTTAACTAAATGTCCCTTCTTAGAGCATTTAAAACAAAGTTTATCATCCTTGTTAATAGTCAAGCTATTTTCTTTAATATAGGGACATGATCTAATCAAGTGCCCCTTTTCAAAGAATTCACTACACTTCTTACTTTTCTTAGTGTGAAGTGTGGCTTGATCATTACCTTGGATGTTACCTTGCATGGAGGCATGGTTGAGGCTTTTGGTAGAGGTATTGACTTTCTTCCTTTGTTCCTTCCTCTTGACAATCCTCAAGTCCTTGACATTTTCTTCAAGGGATTTTGAGCATGCCACAGTTGTTCCCGTCTCAAGCTTTTTCACCATGTGATCACGGTTATCTTGAGAAGGTTGGGCAGTGCACTTCCCTTTTAGTTGTGTCAAGCTCGTTCTTAGCCTCTCATTTTGTTCCTTGAGCTCTTGACATGTATCATCTTTTGTTCCTAGAAATTCTAGCTCAAAAGAGGATTTGCTTGTTGACGAGCAACAAGCATTAGCACATGGTAATACAGTTTAAATTTGAATATATGTGCATGAGTGAGGTTGTTGGGATTTTAAGTTTTCTATCACAACCTCATGAGCAATGTCTAACATGATATGATCATCCATAAGATTTTCATGAGAACATAGAAGCATATCATGTTTTTCTTGAAAGGCTAGATTTTCAATCTTTAGCCTTTCTACTTGGTCCTTAAGCAAGGCATTCCTATTTACTAATTGAGCTACACAAAATAAGGAGTTATGTTGCTCAATTGAAATAGATTCATACCTTTAGACCAAATCAACATGAGAGCACTTTAGATCAATATGTTCTTTAGTCAACTCTTCAAAGCTTTGCATTTTTATGGTGAGAATATCTTCTAGCATATGAAGAGCTTCGCTTTGCTCTCTCACTCTTTTTAGAAGTTTGAGCATGACCGCCTTATCTTCTTGGCTTATATGAGCGTAGAGTTGCATGAGGCTTCTTTCATCCTCCTCATCCTCATTTGTGCTTCCACTGTCATTTTCATTAGCAACACAACATATGTGGGAATCGAGATGGGAAGACAAACCTTTTGGAGAGGTGGATTCATCGTTTGGTCTCCAACGTTCATTTTCTTCTTCTTCCTTCAAAGGGTTAGTTTCACAAGGACTAAAGGAAGTAGAAGCATCAAATGAACTAACATGTTTGGACTCATCAAATTTACTTTTAACTCTAGTCCAAATATCATGTGCATCATGAATAGGTTCATCATATCTCATTATGAAGGCACGATTGTGGGGAACAGATATCCCCCGGGTCCACTAGAAGGCAAGAAGGCCTCGCGAAAGGCCTCAGGCCCATTATTTCGCAAGGCCATCCCTTCGTGGGCCAGGGGAGGAATTTCCAGCATAATGGATCAACACGAGATCGGATCAACTCGAGCCCATGCGGTTCGCTGAATTCAAACGCTATCCGCAGCAGTGATCCGACTCTCCCGCGTGGCGTCCTCAGACGTCGGAATAGAAGGATAATAAGTCGGCAGAATTATAGGAAGATAAACTCAGCCGGTTCACTATTACTTAGGCACACGTTGTTATCATATCCGCATGTAACGTCCCACGGTCTAATATATAAGGCATAGAGGGCACCCCTTCAAGAACATCTCACTCATTAGCCATCCATTCAACTCTCTAGCATCCCTCGCACTAGAGAACTCCCTTGTAACCCATCACATAAAAGATCCACACCACGACGTAGAGTGCTACACATCTCAAAGCGGCCCGAACCTGTACAAGATTGTCCACTGTCTCTCGTGCATCTGGCACAAACCATCGAGCTACAGTCGGTAACATCGTCCTACTCCTAAAAAGCACCTCGAGGGGCAACCCCAGGTGTGCGGTCGGACCCAAAACACCAACAGCTGGCGCGCCAGTTATGGGGTGTGTCGCTGATCCAAGCTAGCTCAATGGCCATCACTTTCCAGCACAAGATCGTTCTCCGCCCTGGATCCGTGTTCTGCTTCGGAACCATTTCATCCGTGGCAGACGAAGAAGGGACTCTACACCGTATCGCGGATCCACCAGAGAAGAAACCTTCCTCGATAATCTCCGGGAAAGCCGGAGCGAATCAAGAAAAAGTGCAACCTCCCGCGCTCTGATCGAAGACTACCTCCTGCAAGGCAGGAACAGAGAGTCCATCTACCCGAAGAACCCCGCTGTCCACCTCACCCACAGAAGAATGGACGCGGATCGCAAGGAGAAAAGAAACAAACGAGATGAAAGATCGGCAAGCTGCTCTTCTGGTACCTCCGCCCTCAAAGGAGAACATAAAGAAGCTCGTCGCCACAACGGTCCCATTCTACCCCGACGTCCTCTTCATCGGGGGAAGAGTGGAGTCGTCCCCCGTCTCCGACGATGAACCAACCGCACCTGGGGAGGAACCTCCTCAGCGAGAAGCTCGCCGACGAAGGAATCGACGCCGAAATATCCGGCGACGTCATGCAACCGGAGAACGCGACCCGGCGCAGCCCGTATCACGAGATGAGATCTCGGAGGTGGGAGAAACTCTGGATGAACGAGTCTTCAGGGAAAGGATGAATTCCCGCCGACGCGATCGTCGGCAAGCTCAAGAGTAGGCCAAACAGGAGGCGAGACAACGTCAAGAGAATCCTCTCCTCGGACGAAACCTGAACGCCGACTTCGCCCGAGCCATGAACACACCGAGCGAGGTCGGTGGAGTGTTGTCTCGGATAGCCGATGGCCTCCCCGGACTCCAGACGCCGAGGGCTATCGGCGGCTGCTCACACGGGCAGCTAATCATCTTCTTCCTCTCGCTCACCCTCCGAGCGATCTACGACACGCCATCAACAGTCGGCGGGACGCGCAGAGCTCCATCAATGCTTCGCGTGAACGACGACACGAGAACGAGATTCGGAACCGAGAAGAGTATGATCGGGATCACGGCATCCCGGCGCGAAGTCAAGCCACCAGAGTTGAGTCGGCAACGGCTTCAACCGTCGGCACGACTCGAGGACGATCGAGGCAGCACATCGACAATTGCCCTCCCCGGGACCGACATCATCATCGTCGACAGGAGGACACATGTGGGGTATCGACGCTCACTCCACATCTCAGGGCCATTCAGTGGCCCCCTAACTTCAAAGTCTCCAACGTCGACAAGTACGAGCCTAAGCAGGATCCGGGAGGCTGGTTGGCCGTCTGCACCATCGCCGCCCGAGCCGCTGGGGAAACTGAAGATGTGATGACTGCGTACTTGCCCATCGTCCTCGGGCAAGATGCGCTGTAATGGCTACGACACCTACCTCGACACTGCATCGACGACTGGAGCGACTTCAGTCGGTGCTTCATTGCCAACTTCCAATCTCTCTCCGACAAACCGATGCAGCCATTGGACCTCAAATCCATCAGGCGCCGAGGGGATGAGATTCTCCGATCGTACCTCAAAAGGTTTCAGACCATGAGAAATCGTATCCTCGAGGTTGCGGAAGCAGCGGTGATTGAGGACTTCTATCGGGGATCCAATGATTCGGCCTTCGTCCGAACCATACTTCAAAAGTCGCCGACTACCTCCGGGCAGCTGTTCAGGGAGGCGGACCTCTACATCACCGCCGACGAACGGGCTTAGGATCTCATCGAAGGAACGAAGCCTGCGCCACCGGCACCACGACACAACGCGAACCAACAACCCGATAAGCGTTGGGAGAAGAGGCCTCGCGACGAGGTTCACGCCGCCGGACCACCCGTCTCTCGTGCTCGAGGGGCACCCCATGGAGGCGAACGAACATTGGACGACATCCTCGATGCCCAATGTCCATACCACAAGGACATGCACCACACCCTTCGGAACTGTAGAGATTTCAAGCACTCCGTCGGGAACGCCCGACCCTTCCAACCTCTACCGCCTCCCCCGCCACGAGGAGGGCCCAGAGAACCTCGACAACCTCAACAGCAAGAAGGGGGAGGAGGTGGAGCATTCTCCTATGTCGATGAAGAAGTCAACTTCATCTTCGGCAAACATGGGTCGAAGGAGAGCAAGAGACAACAAAAGCTCAACGACCGTCAGATACTGGTGGCGACCACCGGTCCTCCCGCCCTGTATCGATGGTCCAAACACCCAATCACCTTCACTCAGGCGGATCAATGGCTTAACTTCGACCATCTGGGCAAGTACCCGCTCCTCGTCGATTCGGTGATCCGAGAGTGCAGGGTGAAGAAGGTGTTGGTGGACGGGGGAAGCAGCATCAACGTCACCTTCCCCCGGACACTCCTAGGCTTGGGAATCGCACTCAAGGAACTCCAAGAGTCGGACACTCCTTTCTTCGGCATTGTGCCGACCGAAGGAGAGTACCCAGTCGGACACATCTACATGCCAGTCACCTTCGGAACTCCGGATAATTACAGAACCGAGTACCTAAGGTTCGAGGTGGCGAGCTTCGACTGTGGGTACAATGCTATCATCGGCATGCCAGGATTGGCAAAATTCATGGCCATTCCGCACTACACGTACATGATATTGAAGATGCCGGGATCACAAGGAATCATCACTGTGCGCGCTGACTTCCAAGGCACGCAGAGTGCTTCCGAGTGGCCATTCAGGCGGCCCTCACCACCAAGCCATCGACAACCTCTTCCGCGCAGGCGAATTCAAAGCCTGAGGAGGACCTTGCGATACCTGCAAATGAAGCTCAAGCCATGACCTCTATGCGGCCGAATGAAGAAACAAAAAGAATCAACCTCGGGTTCGCTGACGAACGCAAGACTGCCATCATCAGCTCCAGCCTGGATGACAAATAGGAAGGCGCGCTCATCCAGTTTCTGCAAGATAACCGAGACGTATTCGCATGGCAACCTGCAGATATGCCGGGAGTCCCGAGAGAGCTGGTCGAGCACAAACTGAAGGTGTATCCCCAGGCAAGGCCGATACGACAAAAGTTGCATCGTTTCACGCCTGATAAGAGAGAAGCCATTCGTGTCGAGCTAGCTCGCTTAGTCATAGCAGGGTTCATTAGAGAAGTACTGCATCCTGAGTGGTTAGCAAATCCTGTTCTTGTACTCAAAAAGAATAAAGTGGATTGGCGCATGTGCGTCGACTATACGGATCTCAACAAACACTATCTGAAGGATCCCTTCGGGCTCCCCAGGATAGACCAGGTGGTGGACTCGACCGCTAGATGTTCTGTGTTGTCTTTCTTGGATTACTACTCCGGATACCATCAGATCAGCCTGGCAAAAGAAGACGAGGAAAAAACTGCATTCATCACCCCATTTGGAGCTTTCTGCTATACCACCATGCCATTTGGCCTCAAAAACGTTGGAGCGACTTACCAGAGAGCCATTCAGACATGCTTAGCCGATCACTAGGGCAAGCGTGTGGAAGCTTATGTGGATGATGTGGTAATCAAGACAGAAAATTCAGAAAACTTCATTGAAGATTTACAGCTGGTCTTCAACAGTCTGCGACGATATCGGTGGAAGCTTAATCCAGAAAAATGTGTCTTCGGAGTACCAGCGAGAAAGTTACTCGGATTCATTGTCAGCCACCGAGGAATTGAAGCCAACCCGGAGAAAATTGAAGCTATCATGAGAATGGAAGCACCACGATCGTAGAAGAAAGTACAGAGGCTTACTAGATGCATGGCAGCTTTAACCAGATTCATATCAAGGCTAGGAGAAAAAGGCCTACCATTCTACAAATTGCTCAAGAAGGTAGATAAGTTCCAGTGGACCCCAGAAGCTCAGGAAGCCCTTGATGCACTGAAGAAATTCCTGACAACACTGCCAGTGTTAAAGCCGCCACGCTGAGCCACGCTGAGTCAGCCGGCTGAAGATCTATTGATGTACATCTCTTGCACGACTCATGTGGTGAGCACCGTGTTGGTAGTCGAGCGAGCAGAGGAAGGACATGCATATCCAGTATAGCATCCCGTCTACTTCATCAGTGAAGTTCTGGGACCCTCAAAGAAGAAATATCCTCAAGTTCAAAAACTATTGTATGCAGTACTTCTAACTACACGCAAGCTCCGTCACTACTTCGACGACCACAAAGTCATAGTAGTCACTGGATTTCCAATAGGGGATATTCTCCACAACAAAGAAGCCATCGGAAGAATAGCCAAGTGGGCCTGCGAGCTGGGAGCTCATGATATTGAATTTCGGCCTCGTACCGCAATAAAGACCCAAGCGCTAGTCGACTTCGTATCAGAGTGGATCGAGCAACAAGTGCTAGAAAACCTGGAGACTGCAAAAGTATGGAGAATGTATTTTGATGGCTCGCTGAAGCTGCAGGGAGCTGGCGCGAGGATACTCTTCATTGCCCCTAAAGGTGAACAACTCAAATATGCTCTTCAGTTGTTATTCTCAGCGTCCAATAATGCAGCAGAATATGAAGCTCTGATTCACGGGTTGAACATTGCCATATCACTGGGTATCAAGAGGTTGAAGGTATATGGAGATTCACTGGTGGTCATAAGTCAGATAAATAAAGAATGGGATTGCTCGAATGATTCCATGGGCAAGTATTGCACAGCCGTCCGAAAACTGGAAGACAAATTTGAAGGGCTAGAGTTTCATCATGTGGAAAGAGATCTCAATGCCGCAGCAGATGCATTGTCAAAGCTAGAATCCAGTCGGGCCCAGGTCCCACCTGGAGTTTTCATCCAAGAAGTACCACGCCCGAGCATTTCCTTAGATCGGGCAGAAGAATGCAATATTTTGAGCCAGCCACAGTCAGACTCTAATGACTGGAGGGAGCCTATTATTAAGTATATAAAGAACGAAGAGGAGCCGGATGATAAAGCTACAGCAGAACGCATCGCAAGATAGTCAGCCCACTACACCCTCATTGGGGACACACTGTACAGAAGAGGCGCAACAGGAATCCTCATGAAGTTCATACCTTCAACCACTGGGAAACAACTGTTAGATGAAATCCATGCCGGACAGTGTAGGATACATGCAGCGTCCAGAACACTGGTTGGGAAGGTCTTCAGGTCTGGTTTCTATTGGCTGACAGCAAAGAGTGATGCAGCTGAGTTAGTTCAGAGATGTGAAGCTTGCCAATTCCTATCAAAGCAGCAGCATTTACCAGCACAGCAACTGCAAACCATACCAGTGACATGGCCATTTGCGTGCTAGGGATTGGATATGATTGGACCCTTCAAGAAATCTGAGGGAGATTATACTCACGTGTTGGTTGCCATCGACAAATTTACTAAATGGATAGAGTACAAACCCATTGCTTCTCTGACTTCAACCAAGGCAGTGGAATTCATACAAGATATAATATTCAGATTTGGGATACCAAATAGCATCATACCGACCTGGGGTACAATATCACTAGCTCTGAATTCTTTGATTTCTGCGAACAACGGTGCATCCAGATCAAGTATGCGTCAGTGGCACATCCAAGAGCCAACGGTCAGGTAGAAAGGGCTAATGGAATGATATTGGAAGCACTCAGGAAGAAAGTCTTCGACAAGAATAAAAAGTTCGCAGGAAAGTGGACCAGAGAGTTACCGTATGTGGTTTGGAGCCTAAGAACTCAACCTAGCCGAGCCTTGCATGGAAATAGTCCCTTCTTCATGGTCTATGGTTTGGAGGCAGTGCTACCTGCCGACCTCAGGTTTGGGGCGCCAAGGCTGGTCTTCGAAAACATAGCTGAGGCAGAAGCTACCAGACTAGAGGACATTGATGTATTAGAAGAAGAGCGATTGAATACAGTAATTCAGTCAGCTAGATACCAGCAGACTCTGAGGCGCTATCATGATAAGGCTGTACGACATTGATCCTTTGCAGTGGGAGATTTGGTCCTTCGCCGAATTCTAACGGGGGAAGGACGGCACAAATTGTCGCCACTGTGGGAAGGGCCATTCATAGTAGCAGAAGTCACTCGACCAGGATCATATCGGCTCACTCAAATGGATGGCACGGAAATAGGGAATTCATGGAATATAGAGCATCTCGGGAAGTTCTACCCCTAGCTAGATTTCAAAAGCTATCGGGGCAACATTGTATTCTGTAATCAGAAAATACATCATCAATAAGAAGATTTCATTCTCAAAGGCACTCAAACTATTTATTATCAATCTGCATGCTTACTCGACTTAGGGTGACCACTATACCCTACTAACGGAGCAATCGGCTTAAGTCGACAGTGACTTAAGATGGTGCAACATGCTCACGCTGACTCGACTCAGGGTGACCACTATACCCTACTAATGGAGCAATCGTCTTAAGTCGGCAGTGACTTAAGACGGTGCAACATGCTCACGCTGACTCGACTTAGGGTGACCACTATACCCTACTAACGGAGCAATCGGCTTAAGTCGGCAGTGACTTAATACGGAGCAACATGCTCACGCTTACTCGACTTAGGGTGACCACTATACCCTACTAACGGAGCAATCGACTTAACTCGGTAGTGACTTAAGACGGTGCAACATGCTCACGCTTACTCGACTTAGGGTGACCACTATACCCTACTAACTGAGTAATCGGCTTAAGTCGGCAGTGACTTAAGACAGTGCAACATGCTCACGCTTACTCGACTTAGGGTGACCACTATACCCTACTAACGGAGCAATCGGTTTAAGTCGGCAGTGACTTAAGACGGTGCAACATTCTCATGCCTACTCGACCCAGTATAACATGCTTACGATTATTCATCTTAGGGCGATCTCTATGCCTCATCAGCTAATCAATTAGCATAAAATAGGAAAAAGCTTCAAAACCAGCACACTGCATTTACTTCTGCAATCATAACAACTGTTGAATTCCAACAACAGAATACAAATACAGCATTCAGTTCTAACCGAGTATTCAGGCACATTGATCGCACACATATAGTTCATGAATGTATTCGATATTTCTACTTGGCAATGTTTTTCTCAGGAGCAACCGAAGAAGAAGGACGACCTGAGGAGTCAGGAGCAGCTTTAACATCGACAACTATATCATCAGGAACGACTACGCCCGGCCTTCTCATCAGGATCCGGCCCGCACGAATGGCTTTATCCATAGCCTTGTCGCGCTGCGCCTTCAGAATGATGGAATTGTCTTCTGCGGCCTTGGTAGCCAGTCGAGTGGCTTCTAGTTCCTGGGCGACTGATTTCTTGGAGGCGCGCAAATCCTTGATGATGGAGTCTTTGCTCGACACCAACTACCTGAGACACAGGATCTCATCTTGGGATACTTGCAGCTCGTGACGGTGATGATCCAAATCTGCCATGGTAAAACGGTGGCTCCTCTCCAAGATGGTCAGAGAATTGCTGGCGTCATGGTACAACCTATCAAGGTTATCACGAGAAGCCACAAGTACCCGTTTCTCCTCCTACAAGCAAGAATCAGCTCTCAAGCATCCAGTAAGCAGTAAAGTCACAACAAAGAAAGCCAAGTTAGATTACCTTGCTAGCCGCCCTTTCAGAGTCAAGCTGAGCACTAAGAGAGGAATTCAAAGAGTTGGCATTGACTAAAGAAGCAGAAACCCGAGCCAGGTCAATCTGACCTTGGGAATACTTTCCCTCGAGTTCAGAGTACTGCCGGGCCATATCTAACAAAAAACAGTCGAAGAAGGTCACACAGTTAAAAACAGGCTAATCAATCAGCAAAGGAAGAAACAAAGACACTAACCAGCATTTGACACTTTCAAATCAGATATCTGCCTCTGAAGCAGCAACAGATTCCATTACGTCAGAGACATAGCTCTTTCTGGGACAGAGGCACCTTGTGATCTCAATTGACCAGCCATCTCGTCGACCAAGGCCTGCTATTAAAAACAAATGAGTACAAAGACAATGATTCGCCAGGAGTATTGCTAGAACAGAAAAAGCCAAGTTACCTGAAGATTAGAGAAGAACGAAGGAAATCCCAAGTCATGAGAAGCTAGGTGGTGGCTCGATGAAGGAATATCAACCGGGACAATCTGAAGATCATCGCCAGGGATTAACCCAACACCACTAGCAGGCATCAGAACTCTAGCATCCGGTGCGTCGACCTCTAAGGCAACTCCCTTATTTGAAGCATGCACTGCTATTATGCCACCAGAATGTGGTGGAGAAGACCCGACATGGACATCCATGGAGGTATGAGAAGGGGAGCTCGCTCGGACACCCTCGGGGGCTGGGTTGCAGCTCGCACTACCCACCTGAGCCGGATCATTACCGGCAACACCCTCGGGGGCTAGGCAACCGCCAGCACCACCCTTGAGGACTGAGTTCTCTGCAACAGCCACCTCTAAGGCTGAAAGATTTTCAGTCACCTCCATGGGAATTGAGCAATCTTGACCAACCTCTTGGCACCGAAGACCGCCTTCCAAAGTCGACGATGCACGAGATGCTGCCCGGGATACCTCTAATCCCACATCTGGAGTGTCAGAACAGACATCCATCATATCACCGTCAGTTGGCTCTGACAGCATATCTTCAGGAACAACATTCTCGAGAGCCTGATCAAAATCTGTCATAGACAATTCCTGCAGGCTAACAAGAGCAGACAGAGCTGGAGAAGGAATGTCGCTATCCCCCCCACTGACTCTGTAGCGCCGACTGTTCTTCTGAATTAATGGGACTTCCTCTTCTTCTTCTTCGTCCTCGTCAACAATGCAAACAATAGACGGCGCAGGGTCACACCCATTGGGATCAGACTTGGCAGGGTCACACCCATTGTGATCAGACTTGGTAGTGTCACACCCATTGGGTTCAACTTTGGCAAGGTCACACCCATTGGGTTTAGCAGCAGCAGGGTCACACCCATTGGGGTCAGGTTCGGTAGGGTCACACCCATTGGGATCAACTCCAGTAAAGATTTACACAAGTACTTCTTCAGTAGCAGGAACAGAGGGGCCAGCATCCTGGTCCAAACATGACACTCGCCGAAGCCGTCTCTTTTTCTTCTTCTTCCCCTCGGCAGGAGCAGTTGGATGACTGACCTGGCGAAGACGCTTCGGGCGAATACCCTCAGGCTTTTGGGTGTCCACGGTTTTTTCAAGCTCAGGGATAGTTGCGACAGCCATTGTTTCAGCAGGGACCGAGTCAGAATAATCCCCAGCCAACATATCCGGCATAGGACTTATTTCTACATCACTTGGATTCGTAGGCATCTCAAAGTGAACTTGCCTCTCATCATTGGAGAGGTCACCAAGTGAAGCAACCAGTACCTCAACATCTTCGGGAAAGGGTCACACTCTAAGACCCAAACCACTGTCACCAGCAGGAGGATTGGACACAAAACTGAAAAAGGGCTTAGAAGATGGCAAATTCCAAGCAGAATATGCGACAGGAGCACCAACATTCGATACTTTGCCCCTCAAGATTATTTCCAGTCGGCTCACCAAATCCACAGCAGGAATCCTCTTGTTGGTAACCCGAGTTGAGTCGGTGACACCACTGTATAAATAAGCCGGGTACGCTCTATCCTTCAGGGGCTGAATATTCTTAAAATAAAGTCTGCAACCATAGCTTCAGTGGTCAGACCTCTCTCCTTCAGCAAATGAATTTTAGCAAGCAGAACCTTGGCCTCTGTTATCTCCAAGGCTGTAGGAGACTCAATCCAACTGGGAGTGTGCACGTCCGGCTGTCTCCTTGACCGAGGGGGAGGGACTTGCCATGATTTTCAACAATGAACCACTCTAAGCGCCATCCTTTAATACTGTCCTTGAGCAGGATATCAAGGTACTCCATCTTCCTCCCACGGCGCATCTCTAGACTTGCACCGCCCACAAGCTGATGCTGCCCCCCAGCCATCCTAGGACGACAGTGATACAAGTGCTTCCACAAACCGAAGTGAGGAAGAATTCCAAGGTAGGCCTCGCATAAATGGACAAAGATAGAAATTTGCAGAATAGAGTTGGGATTCAGATGAGTCAGATTCAGATTATAAAAGTCAAGGAGACCGCGAAAGAAGGGAGAAATTTGAAGAGCAATGCCACAGATAAGAAAAGGGATGTAAACGACAGACTCGTGAGTATCCTCCGTCGGGACAGTAACCCCACGACAAATCCGCTAGGAACAAAGCTCCTTCGGAGGAAGAACTCCGACATCGACAAGGTGGAGAAGATCCGACTCAGAAACAACAGACATATGATTACCTACGAAAGGCAATTGGATGTTGGGATCGATGGGAGGAATGACCGCAGCAGCAGAACTCTAGTTCTTCCACTTGGGCGCCATCGGAATCTCGCCGGCGAATCGAGCGGAAGCGAAATCAAAGGGAAACAGAGGATATTTGGAGGCAAAACGCAAGGTTAGGGCTCAGAACGCAGAGACGAGCAGCGATGAGATATAAATGGGGTTTTCTCGGGTCAGTCACCGTTTCTAAAAAGTGCTTAGTCACCACTCGGCCGTTATTTCTAAAACGCTGACGTGACTCAACATGACTCGGCTGTTACCTCTAAAACGCTGACGTCGCCAAACACCACTCGGTCGTTATTTCTAAAACACTGACGTGGTTCAGCTTGACTCGGCTATTACCTCTAAAAACGATGACGTCGCCAAATATCACTCGACTGTTATTTCTAAAACGTCAATGTGGCCCAACACAGCTCGGCTGTTGCCTCTAAAACGCTGATGCAATCTAGCATAATTCGGCTTTAACCTCTAAAGATACCAGCAATGACTCAGCCGTTTTTTCTCTACGTAAATGCAGGCAGAATTAAATACGATGCAGCACATACAAGTTGTTACTCGAGCGTTATCTCTAAGAACAACGGCTGCGTAGGGCACAAACACAAGATGTCAATCAACTATAAAGAAATGACGCAAAGGCAAAAGATATGCACAAGAGCAAGCCAGATTTTCCTTCATTATATAAGAGGGGAAGTTCTTACACAAACTTAAAAACCGACTCATTATGAGCCGGCCTTCTTCCCATTTTTCCGATACATTACATTACTACATTACAGTACCATCTACACCACACTATACTACTAACTACTACTACGTTATTCCACTAATACTACTTCTACTACTATTTATCTATACTAATATTTAAGCCATTGGTGCTTTGCCACTGGCCTTGCTGCTGCCACCGTTGCTCTTGTCGTCGCCACCGTCGCCGTCGCCCTTGCCGCCGTCACCGTCACCATCACCGTCGCCTCCATCGTCGTCGTCGCCCTCGTCGTCGCCGTCACCGCCGCTCTCCCCTCGGACGATGAGGAGTTCTCGTTCGAGGAGACCTCCGACTCATCCGAGCCCTCGAGCCCGGAGCGCTCGACGACCCGGATGTATGTCCACACCTCAGCGGCGATTCCCTGGGAATCGTCCGAATCATCGGACGATGCCGGGGGAGAGGTGTAGACCGGCGACCCCTCGGACTCAGAGGAGAACTCCTCCTCCGAGTACTCGGAATCGCCGAAGTCCTCCGAGGGAGGGCTCGGCTCACGCTTTCGCTTGTCGCCGGAGTGGTGCGACGAACTTCCGCCCTTCTTGCTCTTGCCCATGGTTGAGTAAAAAATAGGAGAATAAGCAAGCAACGACAGAGAGATGTGTGAAGACACAGTGAAGCAAGTGTTCTATTTATAGAGGAAGAAGGCAACCGCTCATCTCCTACCACGGTCACCAAACAGTTGCAAATATTCAAGAAGTCATTCAAATCGTCTGGAAACAAGTAAGGCGACAGACGTCGTTTCACGTAATACGACACCCATTGGGACTGAAGTCAACTGCTTGGACGATATGATTACACCCCACGGTCATGTCAAGTTACTACTCAGTGGAAGTTCGCTAAACGCTCAGCGCACCAAGCCGTCCCTTGCCTACACCCATTGGGGGGGACGTCTAGGAATTTTCAATAGATTTTCCCAATCAGTCACATTCATACAGTATACGCAATGAATGTATCAAGACAGAAGGAAGATATCGATAAAGATCAGAGGAAAGCCAAAAATAGATGCTAAAGTACAAGTCTAATCAACAGAAGCATTGAAGCACAAAGCGAAATAAAGACCAGCCAAGAGCCATCTACCAGACGTCCAATCTGTCGCCGATCAAATGAATTTCAAACCTAACATGGGCAGACCGTGTTGCTGATCTCAAAGACAAAAACCATATGCTGATCTCTAAAGCATAAACTGGTGATATAATGCTGAATTCTAAAGCATGAAACGAAGATGAGATAATGATTTGTAAGAGCATGAGATGAAGACCTTTGAGTGGATTATTTTCAGTAATCCACTCAAAGCTCGGGGGCTACACCCATTGGGTGCACCTCCGGTGCACCCAATGAATCCTGAGGCCCCGAGAACAGAATGCTGATCTCTAAGGCATGAACCAACGACAAAATGCTGATTTCTAAAGCATGAGTCTAGTCGGAAATTATGACTTCTAAAAAAGCATGGGATGAAGACCTTTGAGTGGACTATTTTCAATAATCCACTCAAAGCTCGGGGGCTACACCCAATGAATCCTGAAACCCCGAGAACCGAATGTTGATCTCTAAAGCATAAGCCAAAGGAAGAGCACTGATTTCTAAAGATTAAAGCAAAGACCATTGAATAATGTCAAGAGAAGATAACAGAAGACCGTTTTTCCGAGTCACTCAGAGTTAGAAGCAACAACCTGACAGACATATTTCAAAACCGCAAGCTAGACCTAGAATCTTTGGGCCGATTATTTCAAAATCAACACAAAGATTGGGGGCTTGTGGGGGACAGATATCCCCCGGGTCCACTAGAAGGCAAGAAGGCCTCGCGAAAGGCCTCGGGCCCATTATTTCGCAAGGCCATCCCTTCGTGGGCCAGGGGAGGAATTTCCAGCAGAATGGATCAACACGAGATCGGATCAACTCGAGCCCATGCGGTTCGCTGAATTCAAACGCTATCCGCAGCAGTGATCTGACTCTCCCGCGCGGCATCCTCAGACGTCGGAACAGAAGGATAATAAGTCGGCAGAACTATAGGAAGATAAACTTAGTCGGTTCACTATTACTTAGGCACACGTTGTTATCATATCCGCATGTAACGTCCCACGGTCGAATATATAAGGCATAGGGGGCACCCCTTCAAGAACATCTCACTCATTAGCCATCCATTCAACTCTCTAGCATCCCTCACTAGAGAACTCCCTTGTAACCCACCACATAAAAGATCCACACCAGGACATAGGGTGTTATGCATCTCAAAGCGGCCTGAACCTATACAAGATTGTCCACTGTCTCTCGTGCATCTGGCACGAACCATCGAGCTACAGTCAGTAACACCGTCCTACTCCTAAAAAGCACCTTGAGGGTCAACCCCAGGTGTGCGGTCGGACCCAAAACACCGACAACGATAATCTTCTTTGCTAAGAGAATTACTTAAGATGTCATAAGCAAGGTAGTTTAAGCGTATGCATCTTTGATCCTCCTTGGAAGCATTTTTCCCATTATAACTATAGGGTATAATACTCTTGTCTAAAATTTGTTCTAATTGTGAGTCTATGGTTCTAAAAGCATTTATCACACTAGTAGACCATGAAACATAATTAGAACAATTGGAAAGTAATATGTCAAGAGTTACCTCATTGTTTTCCTTTGGAGATGTCTTCTTGTTCTTTTGGAATCTTCTTCGAGCCATCACTTCGAGTTGTTAGACTCAATATGAAGTGCCTAGCTCCAATACCAATTGAAAGTCGCCTAGAGGGGGGGTGAATAGGCGAAACCTGAAAATTATAACTTTAAACCCAGACTTGATCCCTTGATTAGTGGTTAGAACAAGATTCACAATTATCGGAGTATAAAACTAAGTCCTTGGCTTGCAAAGAGTATTGCCTTCACAGAATGTGGAATTAATCAAAAGTAATACTACTAAGAATGTTAATAGAGAATATTGCAAGAGGGCTTAGTTGAAAGGAGAAATAACACAAGTTCTTCCTTGCACGATGTTGCTTCTCTAAATGGGATTTTAACTTGAAGCAACACAAAGCAATATCAATAAAGAATATAGCAAGAGAACTTAGATAGGGAGAAGGCAAACAAATCACAAGCAATAAACACAAGTGACACGGATGATTTGTTTTACCGAGGTTCGGTTCACCAAGAACCTAATCCCCGTTGAGGAGTCCACTAAGGACGGGTCTTTTTCAACCCTTTCCCTCTCTCCACCGATCACCAAGACCGGTGGGTGCTTCTTCTTCTTTGTCAACAAAAGACTGAAGTCTCTGCAAGGCCAACCACAAAGATAAGGGGCTCTTGCTAGCTTTACAATGAATGGGAGTCAAAACTCCAAGCTCAAATGATCACAAGATGTAGCACACACTTTCTCTCAATGATTCTCACAAGGCACTATCGCTAAACTCACACGAGTAGCTCTCTTTTGCTAGATCTCTCTTTTGTAGCACTTGTGTTGATTGTGGTGGTCTAAATCTTGTGTATAAGATGGATCAATGAATGGAGGTGGTTGGGAGAGCTTGGATATGTCAACTATATGACTTGGAATGTTGTTTGGGCTCCCTCACCTTGAAATGGCCGGTTAGAGTGGTATTTATAGCCACCAAACAAATTATAGCCGTTGGGGAAGGCTGCTGGTGATGGGCGCACCGGACACTGTCCGGTGTGCCGCCACGTCAGCCGACCGTTAGGGTTAGGAGCTGGTCGACCGTTGGAGGCTTTGTCCTCATGTGGCACCGGACAGTCCGGTGTCGTACCGGACAGGTACTGTTCACTGTACGGTGCGCCTCTGACTTTGCGCACTGTTCACGCTATCAGCCCCTTTTGCAGTCAACCGTTGCGTGGAGGTAGTCGTTGCCCGCTGACTCACCGGACAGTCCGGTGGCACACCGGACAGTCCGGTGAATTATAGCGGAGCGTCCTTGAAAAAACCCGAGAGTGGCTGGTTTTATCTGTTCGGTCCTGGCACACCGGACACTGTCCGGTGGCACACCGGACAGTCCGGTGCGCCGTTCCTCCGCACACTCAAGTTTATTTGGCTCCTTTGTATTTGAACCCTATCTTGAATGTTTATTGGTTTGTGTTTAACCTTTATGCACCTGTAGAACATATATTCTAGAGCAAACTAGTTAGTCCAATATTTGTGTTGGGCATTCAATCACCAAAATTAATTATGGGAAAAGGTTTGACCCTATTTCCCTTTCAGAGGGCAAGCCTCTTTCGACGCCCATGTCCACCTCGACGACACTTGACACTGATGAGGATGGCGAACCCATGGACCAGAAGGAGTACATAAGCATGATTGGCTCTCTCTTGTATTTGACTACGACGAGGCCGGGCATACACTTCGCAATGTGTTTGTGCGCTCGTTTCCAGGCTTCCCCACGCACATCTCACAGGAAGGCTGTGAAACGGATTATGAGGTACCTACGTTTCACTCCTGAGTTTGGTTTGTGGTACTCCTCATCGTCCGTTCTGTCCTTGTGCGGTTATTCTGATGCTGATTTTGCGGATTGTCTTTTAGAGCGCAAGTCTACTTCTGTGACTTGTCAGTTTTTTGGTACTTCGTTGGTTTCATGGTCTTCTCGAAAACAGTCTAGTGTTGCCCTGTCTACCACAGAGGCCGAGTATGTTGCTGTCGCTAACTGTTGTTCGCAGTTACTTTGGATGATGGCTACCTTACGAGATTTTGACTTTTCATCATGTGCCTCTGCTTTGTGATAGCACGAGTGCCATAAGTGTTGCCAAGAATCCTGTGCTACATTCGAGGACCAAGCACATTGATGTTCACTTTCACTTTCTTCGTGATCATTATGAGAAAGGCGACATCGAATTGCGCTATATTGATACCACTCGCCAGCTTGCTGACATTTTGACCAAACCCCTTGATCAAAAAACTTTTGTTCATTTGTGAGGGGAATTGGGTGTTTGTTTCCCTTTTTGATTAGAGGTCTCCCTTTTGGTCTTTTCTTCTTATTTTTTGCTTTCATTTTCTTTTGTATTATATCTGCATGAATGTGATTCTGCTTCTAGTAGTATGTTCTTTGTGTACATGATAATGCTATAGCATGCTTAGGCTCTTTTTGCTCATATTGATACAATATTGTTGAGCTAAGTTGTTTTCATAATTGTGAACTTGACTATTACTTGCTTAATCTAAAATTGTTCACCATTAAGATTGGCACCTAGCATGTGTAGGATGTGTTGAAATCCTTTTTGCTATTACTCGTATGCTAGGTGGCTATGTCTCATGCCTTGAGTCATTCACTTGTCTTGATTTATTCATATCGTGCTAAAGATTCAAAATCAAGATAAGTGATAATCAGAAAGATCGAGATGTATTTGTATTTTTCACCACATCACTGTATCAAGACTGCTTCCATTTGCACTTTTGGATGAACTTGAGCAGTGTAGTGGACGATCGAAACCGGTGTTTTTAGCTTCTGATTGCTTGTCTACATAGGCTACACCCGGTTGAAAAGTCAGACCAAGACAATGCTTATAACCTCTCGCACTCACATGCTTTTCAATAAAATTTGGAATCCGCTGCAAAATCCGATAAATCTTGTTCACGTCGTCGTCGTCGCTCCGCTTCATTTAGGAAGCGGACCACCGACTGCTTGTCTTCAAGTGGCCACATCTTGTGACGATGACCCACACATCTATCTGCATCCCTGCCCACTGCGGTCCTCATACCCATGATAATTCTACTGCCCATACTATTATCCGGGAAGGCAGATGCTATGCCATCCACCAGTTCTTCAGACTCCACGCCATCCACCACCACAAAATACCTATATATATATATATATATATATATATATATATATATATATATATATATATATATATATATATATATATATATATATATATATATATATATATATATATATATATATATATATATATAAACAGGAAACGAAGGAGAAAAAAAGGTCAATATATATATATAGAGGGAATAATTAATTAATCAGCAAATTGCACACAGAAAAGTGGAAAAGAAATCACCTTTTCCTTTGGAGATACTCAGGTAACCCATGAACTTGGTCAGTACGACGAGTCCACGAGCCCCAGGAAACGTTCGGGCGAATCTAATAAACGCGGTTTCAAAATACAAATTCAGAAGGTAGATTTTAGAACAAATATGCATGCGGCTGAAAATATGACGGATCACCTGTGAAAAAATCCACCACTGCTATCTTGTGGATCCTCTTGCAGTCTAAATTGCTCGATTATCTCTTCCAGAACGATGCTGCAGTCCTTCCCAGCAGCGCTGACAATGACATACGCATGCAGGGAGAACTTTCTGCTCTCCTGTACGTCCGTGTACACTGTGTGGCAAAGCTTGGTCTCCCCTATGCCACAGAAGCCGACAACGGAGATCACCATCACCTTATTGAGGACCATGTCCAGCTCATTGTCGGGTCTCCGGACGAGGAGGTCCAGAAGCTCATCGAGGTCCTCCTTGCCCACAAGATCAGCCAGCGGAAAGCCCCTTCCGGCCGTCTGCGGATTGGAATTAGGCACGACCAGCTGGGCGCTTGAAGTAGTGGAGGAAGAAGCAGCGCCTTGACTAGGAGCCTCATTCGTCGGAACCGCCATAAACTCCGGATAGGACTCTACACATCTGATTAAATCCTGGATGATAGTAATCTTGCCATTAAGCTTCGCACCTGTCATGGTTCCGGCACGGCGGCCTTCTATTAGGTCTTCGATGTCGTACGCCAAGCATCTGAGGTATCCAGCACAGGATTGAAGCCTGTCGGACGGGTCTTGGGAACTCCTGATAGTCTTCCGAGTATCACGGATGATGCCCTGGATGTAGCTAAGCTGGGATTTCAGGGTTTCAACATCACTGTCACGGACTTGCCGTTTCTTCAGTGCACCTTGTATCCCTTTAATGGCTATAGGCAGGACAGGGGCCGCCAACTTAGCGATTGCACCGATAATTGCTGGCTCCACACCTGTCATCTCTCCAACACCCCCCCCCCCCTCTCTGTTGCTTGGCTCGAGTTCGATCCATTCGATTCGCACGTATGTTGGAAGCTAAAGCAGTGTAGGACTTTGAGATCTCAGGAGGACATTCATGGTGCTAGAATATAATCATCGAGCTGTGTCTGTGTGGGTTCTCTGGGCCGGGCTGGGTACGATGGGCTTAACACGGGTGATGGTTAGGTCGCAGCCCATCAGAGTACGAGTGACTCGAGGATTGACAAGTAGTCATAAAATTATAGTATCTCAGCAAGAACCAAGAAGACAGAAAAAAGTCACTTCCCAAATAATATACATAGAGGAGCTGTCATGGTGCTAGAATATAATGCATCTCATCTCATCTCAGTCACTTCCGAACTC
Organism: Zea mays; assembly: GCF_902167145.1. Lineage (NCBI taxonomy): Eukaryota > Viridiplantae > Streptophyta > Magnoliopsida > Poales > Poaceae > Zea > Zea mays. The sequence continues at coordinate 46,399 of NW_023366852.1, forward strand.
TAGGCCTTCCGCCTGCCATCGCCTGATCAGGGATCCCCTCTAGACATGTGCGAACACAAGGTTGATTTGTCCCTTGTGGTTCGGATTGATGATGACTGATTATCAACGGGTAGCACTCTGGGGTAGTCAGTGGACTGACCAGAGTGTGAGATTATGTTTGTGCAACCATGTTGGTCGACTTGTGGTGTGCAGGTGTGGAGCACAGGAACGGTGGTCGATGGCTGAGGTGAAGGTCATGCGGGCTCGTGCTGATAGACCGGGAGCGGTGAAGGGCGAGTGCTGGGTCTTGACTGACGGATCAGAGCAGCCAGGTGACCAACCGCAGTGGCTGACACACCTGGGACACGCACTTATGTGAGGACGTGGTGGAGTGGACCGTGTTGCCGGCGTGGTCGAGGACTGGCGGGACACGCGTCTGATCGTAGAGGACGTGCACGAGGTGCGCTGCTCACGGCAGGTTTGGTGGTTTGGGCCTCAAAACCACCCAGCGCTACAGATGCCTGGTTTTGGTGAGTTTGGGTCTCAAAACTCGGTGGTGGCGGTTCCGGATAGAACCGATGGCGGCACGCGGCGTGATCGCGGAGGGTGCGTCAAGGCGAAGCACTCCGTGTGAAGGACGTGGTCGTTGGATCGAAAACCTAGGAGTTGGTCCATTTCGCCCCCGGTGGAGTGGATAGGCTCTATGTAAATATGGGTAGTTTAGGAAGTGAGAATAACCCTCTATAAATAGAGGGGAGGGCTGGTTGGTTCATGTCACACCCGGATTTAAGGGACAAATCCGGGTGCATCTCATATGTGCGCCAAGGAAGAACAACACACATAACAACAGAGTGCATAGAGATAAATGTCATAAATATCATAAATATACTTATTACATAGCGCAAGTCTTACAAAAATAAATGATATAATAAAGTGAACTGTTATTATTCCCTGGCGCCACAAAGCTGACTGGGAGACGCCACCTAGATCAAGTCGAATGCCTCCTTGTTAGGCGGCTCCTCTTCGACCACCTGTTCTTCTCCTGTGGGGGGTGTGAGATAGCAAGAGTGAGCTCACATACGTTCATAGCTCAACAAGTCGTGGGGAATAATGTGGCATGAACTCACCAAAGGGGGGAGTTTATGAAGTGTAAAGGTGATCAATGAAATAAAGGCTGAAGCTGAGCATTGCTTTTATAAGTTGGTCCAAATTTTATTAGCAATTACTAAGTGTAAGTAAATACCAAACCTTAATAATAATAAAGAAAAGTAGTAATAAAATAATCCCAAATGCGATGCAAATGTCAAATTAAATTTAAGTTCCATAAATTAATCATGTGAGGGTCCGAGCTGCTCATGACCGTGAGCACGGCTAGTATACCATTTTTACACTCTGCAGAGGTTGCACATCTTTACCCACAAGTCATGTTACCCATCTGCCAAGAGATGGCCAATCCCATACACCTCTACTGAGGAGGCGAGGCAGGGTAACACTACGAGGCCTTTACAAAGTTCCACTAGCTTCAGAAATCTCGCTACAGTTTATAGGAAGCTCCAGTGCAGGAATCCCTCGCCTGACCGCCATCGTAGCAAAATCAACCAAAGGACCTCCCTACACTGACCACTCCCCTACTGCCCTTGCCCCTTTCGGGTAAGGAAGTCATCCACTAGCTTTCCTAGTTAATCAGCCAAGGGTGTCCCATTAAACCCTTGTGGTAGCACTGTTTTTCCGGGTGGTCGCTCCATGTTCCCATTAACATAATGATCTTAACATGAACAGTAATAATAAACAAATAATAAAAGTGTAATTAAGAGTAATAAATGTCTCTATACCCAAAACCACATAAAGCAATAGCATGTACTACCCAAAAGTTTAGTAGTAAAATCAGTGGTGAAACAAGGTATAAAGATAGTCAAATCTAGGGTAACCTATTGGGTCCCATCAAATATAACCTATGCAGATCATTATAATTAATAAGAACATGGCTGGGAAAAAGTAAGTCATCAAGGGCACAACTTGCTTTCAATGAGCTCCTGCTCAGCTACTTCTACTTGCTGAACCTTAGAATCCACAGTAGCTTGTTCGTCTACTCGCATCAACACAATATATACATAGTACAACAAAAATTAACATCACACCAAACAGGTAAATAAAATATACAATAAAAATCTACACATTAAAATAAGAACCTAGGAACAGAAATTATTAATTTTGGAGTTATAGATTTTAAGATATGAATTTCCAAAGGTTTTATGTGCTTGAAATAGGATTAAATGAGAATTTAATTTTCTTACTGTTTTCATGTCAAAACAGAGACTCTAGCTGATAAACATAATTTTATAAAATTTTAGAAATTGGAATGAATCAATTTGGAATTAAAACGAATTAAATATGAATTTTCCAAGTTTCTATAATTTATTCTGTACTAAAAACCAATTTCTATATTCATTTCTTGGTTTTTATTATCCTCTGGACTGGGCGTCAATTTTCAAAAAGACCAGGGGTTAGCGCAGAAGATTCCCTAGACTCATTGAACACCTCTCTGGACGGCGGGTTGTATTCTCTCAAATCATAAGGTCTATTTTGTAAAACGTACCCGCGAAGGGGTACGCTCTAATCCTGGCCGCACGATTACGGTTCTGTGGCCCAGATTAAATCCGCAGTTCCATGAACTGGAAAGGAACAGGTACCGTCCGATCGAGGATCGTCGGCCCAGATCTAATGTTGGCCGAATCAATACAGATCGCTCGATTTAACACCAACGCCCAGGATCAATGCTACCCGAACCGGTATTCCATTTCTAATCTGGGCCGCACCTCTCCTATCCAACGATTCGCATAATCTCGGCCACCATCCTCCCCAACTCCACTGCCCGCGCACGGCGACGCACAACCTCACGGCGGAGCACCCACCGAAGACCGCGCGTTCTTCGCCCAGAGAGCCCTATTCCCTTCTACTGCGAGTGCTACACGATGCGGATCAAGAGGGGATCTCGGTCGAGACCACATACCGACGTTTGGAACAGTGACGACGCGCAGTCCACGGTGAGGTTGAATTTGCGGTACAACAAGCGCCCCGTCGAGAAATTCCGGCGACTCCGGAGCAAAATTCCCCAACCCGAGAGGATGTATGGATCCCCGGAGGTTAAGCGAGTCCCGCCAGACTCGCACACGGGTTCTTGAACAGCGTTCCGGTGCGTGGTGGTGTAAGCGGGACACGGCGGCGCGAAAGCGTGTCCAGCGGTGCTAGGGGCACAACTGTGTGTCAACGGTGGGGCGAGTGGGTAGAAGAAAGAGAGGGTCGCGCACAGGGCTCCTTTATAACAGCCAAGGCGATGTGGAGGAGGTCGTCGGGGATCGCATTGTCCGCGCAGCTCGGCATCAGTTGCGCACGGACCGAATCCAGCGCTGAGGTGGGAGAAGAAGCTGCCGACAAGTGGGGCCCGTGGATCGGCGACCGAGTCGCGGGGGAGTAGCGGTGAGCGGCTGTCATGGGCGGGCCCGCATGACAGCGTGACTACTTTTCTGGTCATGTGTGCATGAGAGGGGAGAGTAGAAGGGGGGCTGACAGAGCGGGTCCCAGGTGTCGGCGCCCGCGACCGCAGTTTGGGCCGCGCGGGAGGGGAAATGCGCCATGGGCCAGAATGGAGGTAGTCAGCCCATGAAGTTTTTATTCTTTTTCTTTTTATCTTTTATTTCTATTTTCTTTTTATTTTCTTCATTTCTAAGTTTAGTTTGAATTCGAATTTAACATAAAACCTTGTGCAAATTTATTCTCAAATCATATTGTGAGATGAAAAACACCAATTTTAGAGATATAACTATATTATTTATATTTTTATATCATTTCTCTTCTTCTTATTTTCAAAAACCCTAATTTTAATTTAGAGTTTAATCCAACCTTTAAAATTATTATTTTTATTCTTATTATTATTTTTTGCACAAACATATAACTCCAACATGATGCATGTATTTTTTTATCATTTGTTCTAATTCATCTCTAAATTTTATCTATGCTCTTTTGCAAATGAGGCACATATGATAAGGAATTCACTATATATATTCCTTGTATAAAATTTTGAGTATTACAGTTCAACATCTTTTGGCTGCCATTTGTTTTGAGCACCCATTCTAGAGGTCCTAGTTTTCTCTCTAGGTAGACACCAGTTGAGCCGAGGGTTCCACAGTGATTTGGTACTTCGACTGTGTTCTTGATTTTCAAGTTTAATCAGAGGAAGGGTCGCCGGTCCGGCCCACAGGGCTCTTTGGCTTCAAATCTCAGTTTGTACCCTTGCTGAAATTTCTGAAGTTTTATAGTCTTGGTTTCCCTTTTCTCGATCTTGTGTTGTTGGTGAAAAACCTTTGATTCCTTTGAGAGAATTTGGTTTGGGGATTGATTGGTGGTGAGCTGCACTCTTCGGACGACTGCATACACCTAGTTGTTGCATATTTTGGTCGCGATTTGAGAAAAACTTAGGTTGAACTCGTTCTAGAAAACCCCAACAAAACCCCAACAAATCTGCGGGTGATTCACAAGTCGGATTGAGCTCAAAATTTGGGGAGATCTTGGAAACGTATTTGCTCAGATGTGTGTAAACTTTCATCTCAATCGGAGTTCGTTTGGTTTAGTTTTGAATTCAAAAATAGAATTTTGTATTGCTGAAAACAACACTTGTTGACGATACTGTATTGGACCGTTTTGGACTTTTTGGTGTCCGATTTGCAATCCGTTTGTTTTGTTGGTCTCATGTGAGTATTAGAAATGTTTTGTAATCATGAGATCACTCGTTCGCTGATGTGTTTATGGTTTGACCACTTGCTTCATCTCTATTGAAGTGAAGTGATAATTTTCAGTGTTTGGAGACAAAAATTCGATTGGCTCCCATTCACCCCCCTCTGGTCGCCTTACCGGTCCTACAATTGGTATCAGAGCCGGTTAAGGATTTCCCTTCCCTAATCGGTTCGAAATCCACGTAGGCTACATGGAACAAGATGTTGGCAAACCTCCGTTCTTCGATGGGACCAATTACCCGTACTGGAAGATTCGCATGTCTGCGTATCTTCAGAGCATCAGTTATCAGGTTTGGGAAATTTGCCTCGATGCGATTTTCGATGCTACAAGTGACCGGATCACTCCAATTCAAATGGAGTTCCATGATTCGAACAACAAAGCTCGGAACGCTTTATTCTCGTGTCTCTCGCTTGGTGAGTTTGAGCGAGTTGGACATCTGAATACGGCTCATCAGATCTAGTCTACCCTCGAGAGATTCCATGAGGGCAACGATGATGTGAAGACCAGACTGTTTGAGACATACAAGCGAGAGTACGAGAACTTCACACAGTTGGCTGGAGAGACCATTGATTCTATGTTCTCCAGGTTCCAGTCAATTGTGAACAAGATGTGTGCCAACAAGGCACAGCTACCCTATAGTGATCATGAGAGAGCACTGAAATTACTACATGCTCTAGATCGAAGGGTTTGGGAGGTGAAGGTCTCGGCGATCATCGAGTTGCCCAACTACGAGACTCACCGTGGACGAGCTCTTCAGCAAGCTCAAGTCCACAGAGATTGACCACCAGACTCGGGCCAAGATTGAGAACCCTAGTGCACCCACCATGGCCCTGGTCTCTAGAGGTGGTTCTACTTCTAAATCTTCACCTGCTATGTTTGCTCTATCTTCTTTGTTGTCTATTACAGAGGAGCAGGTGGAGAGCCTTGGGGACGAGGAGCTGGCACTTGTGGCCAGCCGGTTTACGCGGTTCCACAACAACCGTATGAGCCGGCGGCGTGGCGGGTCCAAGGACGGATGCTACAACTGTGGCGATCCCGACCACTTCATTGCCAGCTGCCCTAAGAAGGGCAAATCAGAGTCTGGCCCGCGCGACCATCACTCTGGTCGGCGCAAGGGCAAGTACTCCTCCGGCAAGTACAAGTCTAAGGGAGGATTCGACAAGGAGGCGCTCAAGAAGAAGTACCTTCAGAAGGCAAAGATCAAGGAGCGTGCCTTCCTCACCTCCCTTAACGACCTCGACCATGACTCCTACAATGTTGTATCTTCCTCGAGCGACGAGGAGACTGAGAGGCGGGTCGAGGACAAGCTGAACGGGTTGTGCTTCATCGCCGAAACCGCAGGAGGCTTCTGCACCATGGCACTTGGTGAGGACGCGGTCGGCACCAGCGACGACAAAGACATCGGCGACGACACTACTTCTGAGGTACTACCTTCCGCCGATGATCTCGCCGCTGAGATAGAAGAGCTGAACGCTGCTTTGGCTAGTCAGGATAAGTTGCTTAGGCAGACTGCTCATGAGAGAAGAGAGTTTAGATCCAAGTACGAGAGCACGCTTAGGGAACTTGAGTCTGCTAGAGCTTCAGTTGAGGTGTCCGACAAGACTGAATGTGATGAGTGCGCTCTACACATGTCGAACATCACCACTTTGCAGACCAAGTACTCCACCTTGCTAGATGAGCGCGATGAGTTGAGATCTAGGTCTATCCTATTGGGTGCGTGTACCGTTTGTCCTGGCTTGCCGTCTGAGCTAGCAGAGAGAGATGCTAGGATAGCTTTGCTTGAGAAGGCTAGCTCAGTGAGTGCCCCTACACCTGCACAGTGTGCACTTTGTGAGGGTTTGCAATCTGCTCTTCAGTCCTGCAGACATAACAAGACAAGAATCGAGGAAGAAAACACATACCTTCGATCTATCTTGAGTTGGGTGTCGTGCAGTGAGCCCCAGTTGGGCATGATGGTCAGTCAGTTCAAGAGGGGAACTAACGGACTAGGGTTAGGCTTTGCTACTAAGGATGGGAGTGTCGCTCGCTTTGGGAAGGTTGGTGAGTGCAGTGGTTTGACACCTTCAGAGAAACCTTCACCCACTCCCAAGCTTATCAAAATCACCTCTGCTAAGCCTATCACCCCTGTGAGAGATGGTGTGATTGATGAACCTATGAGAGCTCCTCCTCAGAAACAAGTGTGGCTTCCAAAACCTAACCATCTTAGGAACACACTTGACACCTTTCCCGACATCTCTAGCGATCCCCTTCCTAGAGCCCCTCAGCCATCCAAAAAGAAAGCCCCCTCCCACAAACAAAATCCACCCAAGAGAGAGGTGAGGTACCATTGTGAATATTGTGAGAGGGATGGGCATCTAGCTTCTTTTTGCTTTAGGAGGAAGAGAGATGAGTGGTGGGTTTTTGAGTCGAGTAGGAAGGACATGAACCGTCCCTCTCATGGTGTTCATGCTCAGCCTATTCAGAGATGTCCTGGGAGGCCTAGAGGTGTTTTGCCTATTGTCACTAGGCCTCAGTCAGCTAGACCACATGGTGGTCATGCCCGACGGGATGCTGGTCATGTGTCATATGGCCAAGGACCATGTGACAGAGGATTTGGTTCATACTTCCCCAGCGGACCACAACCTTCTTGTGGTGATCGCTTCCCTTCGGGACCAGAAATGTTTGGTGTTTTCCCTAACACTTTTCAGGGGCAAATGCCACAACACTGGTATTCTTCACAGTTTACTTACCCCAGTGTTGTGCTATTTGCTCACCCTGTGTCTTACTATTGATGCAGGACGGAGGCCTGGAGAACACGTGGCTCATGAATTCTGGCTGTTTGCGCCACATGACCGGAAGCTCAAAATGGTTCTCCAGCCTCGACCCCGTGATTGGTAAGGAAAACATCACATTCAGGGATAAGTCAAGAGGTAAGGTTGTTTCTCGTGGCACCATTCAGGTAAATGAGAGCTTTATTCTCAAGGATGTTTCTTTGGTCTCGAATCTGCATTTCAATCTGCTTTTAGTTTCCCAACTCCTTGAGGATGACTATGAAGTGCGCTTTAAAAAGGGCTTGTCTCGAGTTTTGGATGCCCATGGGGATCTTATTTGCCAGATTTCCCCTTTTGGTCGAGTTTTCAGTGCTGATTTTTCACATTCTTCTCGCCCTTCTCGATGTTTGTTGGCAGGATCTTCCTCTTCTCTTTGGAAGTGGCATAGGAGGCTAGGTCACTTGAGCTTTGATCTTTTGTGTCGTTTGAGCTCACTTGACCTCATCCAAGGATTGCCTAAATTAAAATTTGAGAAAGATATTGTCTGTCACCCTTGTCGTCATGGCAAAATGATTATCGCTTCCCATTCCCCGGTCACCAAGGTGATGACCTCGCATCCTGGCGAATTGCTTCATATGGACACTGTTGGTCCAGCCAGGGTTTGCTCTTTTGGAGGGAAGTGGTATGTGCTTATGGTTGTCGATGACTTCTCTCGCTACTCTTGGGTGTTCTTTATGATGGCTAAGGATGAGGCTTTTACTCATGCTCGAGATTTGATTCTTCGGTTGCAAAATGAGTTTCCTAAAAATGCCATGAGAGCTATACATAGTGGCAATGGCACATAATTCAAAAATACTCAATTCACAACCTTTCGTGCTTCTTTGGAACTCGAGCATCAGTTTTCCTCTCCGTATGTGCCCCAGAAGAATGGTATTGTTGAACGTAACAATCGGACCCTTGTTGAGATGGCCAGGACGATGCTTGATGAGCATAGGACTCCTAGGCGTTTTGGGCCAAAGTGATCAACACTGCTTGCCATGTGTCCAATCGCATCTTTCTTCAAGCTTTTCTGAACAAAACTTCTTATGAGCTGCGATTTGGACGGCCACCCAAGGTCAGTCATTTTAGGGTATTTGGACAAGTTTGAGTCCCGGTCTTCTGATGGGGTTTTTCTGGGTTATGCATTACATTCTCATGCTTTTCGTGTTCTTAACTTAGAGACTAACCGCATTATGGAGACTTGTGAGGTTACATTCGATGAGATTGCACCTTGTCCACCCCCCGTTTTGAGCCTGCAGGTCCAGATCAGATGGGACAGACCATCATTGTGGAGGAGGAGCACGACGACACCGATTGGGTTGCTCTCGAGCCAAATCCACTGGCCGCCCCAGTCGAGCCTGCTTCCACTACTACGGCTGACAGACCCGACCCCACTCCTTTCACCACTTGGGGTCCGCTCGAGCTAGCTCCTGCAGAGACTGGAGGAGTTGAAGTTGCTGTTGAGGGGGAGGCCACTTCCTCAAGGGAGGCTCCATACCATATTCAGTGATGTCACCCACCTTAGCAGATGATCGGGGAGCTTCACGAGCGAGTCACTCGCTCTAGGTCACAACACATTTCTCATTTTGCTCACTCAGCTTTTATTGCTACTTTTGAGCCCCGAGATGTTGGACATGATTTATATCATCCTAACTGGGTCAATGCTATGCATGAGGAGCTTGAAAATTTTGAAAGAAATCAGGTTTGGGTTTTGGTGCCACCTCCTTCTAACTGTCATCCCATCGGTACAAAATGGGTTTTCAAAAACAAACAGAGTGAGGATGGTTTGGTAGTGAGAAACAAGGCGAGGTTGGTTGCCCAAGTATATTGCCAAAAAGAGGGAATTGATTATGAGGAGACCTTTGCCCCTGTTGCCCGTTTAGAGGCCATTAGGATCCTTCTAGCCTTTGCTGCTTCAAAGGGTTTTAAGCCTTTTCAAATGGATGTCAAAAGTGCCTTTTTGAATGGGTATATAGAGGAAGAGGTATATGTTAGGCAACCCCCTGGTTTTGAGAGTTCCAAGTTTCCAAACCACGTTTTTAAACTCCAAAAAGCTTTGTATGGTTTGAAACAAGCCCCTAGAGCCTGGTATGAGCGTTTGAAATCTTTTCTGCTTTCTAAGGATTTTAAAATGGGCTCTATGGACAAAACTCCTTTTCTCCTCAAGCATAATAATGACACCCTTTTAGTCCAGATTTACGTGGATGATATCATCTTTGGTTGTTCTTCTAATGCTCTTGTGTCTAGATTTTCAGATATTATGAGCAGGGAATTTGAGATGAGCATGATGGGCGAGCTGATTTTCTTTCTTGGGTTGCAAATCAAGCAGACTCAAGATGGGACCTTTGTACATCAAGGCAAGTATACAAAGGATGTCCTGAAGAAGTTCGACATGGGCGAGGGTGAAAGTCGCCTAGAGGGGGGTGAATAGGCGAAACCTAAAAATTATAACTTTAAACCCGAACTTGATCCCTTGATTAGTGGTTAGAACAAGATTCGCAATTATCGGAGTATAAAACTAAGTCCTTGGCTTGCAAAGAGTATTGCCTTCACAGAATGCAGAATTAATCAAAAGTAATACTACTAAGAATATTAAAAGAGAATATTGCAAGAGGGCTTAGTTGAAAGGAGAAATAACACAAGTTCTTCCTTGCACGACGTTGCTTCTTTAAATGGGATTTTAACTTGAAGCAACACAAAGCAATATCAATAAAGAATAGAGCAAGAGAACTTAGAGAGGGAGAAGGCAAACAAATCACAAGCAATAAACACAAGTGACACAGATGATTTGTTTTACCAAGGTTCGGTTCACCAAGAACCTAATCCCCGTTGAGGAGTCCACTAAGGATGGGTCTTTTTCAACCCTTTCCCTCTCTCCACTGATCAACAAGACCGGCGAGTGCTTCTTCTTCTTTGTCAACAAAAGACCGAAGTCTCTGCAAGGCCAACCACAAAGATAAGGGGCTCTTGCTAGCTTTACAATGAATGGGAGTCAAAACTCCACGCTCAAATGATCACAAGATGTAGTACACACTTTCTCTCAATGATTCTCACAAGGCACTATCGCTAAACTCACACGAGTAGCTCTCTTTTGCTAGATCTCTCTTTTGTGGCACTTGTGTTGATTGTGGTGGTCTAAATCTTGTGTATAAGATGGATCAATGAATGGAGGTGGTTGGAGGGCTTGGATATGTCAACTATATGACTTGGAATGTTGCTTGGGCTCCCTCACCTTGAAATGGCTGGTTGGAGTGGTATTTATAGTCACCAACCAAATTGTAGCCATTGGGGAAGGCTGCTGGCGATGGGCGCACCGGACAGTCCGGTGCGCCACCGGACACTGTTCGGTGTGCTGCCACGTCAGCCGACCGTTAGGATTAGGAGCTGGTCGACCGTTGGAGGCTTTATCCTCATGTGGCACCGGACAGTCCGGTGCCACACCAGACAGGTACTATTCACTATCCGGTGTGCCTCTGACTCTGCGCTCTGACTTTGCGCGCACTGTTCACGCTGTCAGACCCTTTTGTAGTCGACCGTTGTGCGGAGGTAGCCGTTGCCCGCTGACTCACCAGACAGTCTGGTGAATTATAGTGGAGCACCCTTGAAAAAACCCGAGAGTGGTTGGTTTGATCTGTTCGGTCCTGGCACACCGGACACTGTCCGGCGGTGCACCGGACACTGTCCGGTGGCACACCAGATAGTCCAGTGCGCCGTTCCTCGGCACACTCAAGTTTCTTTTGCTCCTTTGTATTTGAACCATATCTTGAATGTTTATTGGTTTGTCTTGAACTTTTATGCACCTGTAGAACATATATTCTAGAGCAAACTAGTTAGTCCAATATTTGTGTTGGGCATTTAATCACCAAAATTAATTATGGGAAAATGTTTGACCCTATTTCCCTTTCAATCTCCCACTTTTTGGTGATTGATGCCAACACAAACCAAAGCAAATATATAAGTGAAGAAATGAACTAGTTTGCATAATGTAAGTGCATAGGTTACTTAGAATTAAACCAATTTATAATCTTACTAGATTTGAATGGATTGCTTTCTTTTGTTTAACATTTTGGACCACGTTTGCACCACTTGTTTTGTTTTTGCAAATCCTATTGGAAAATCTTTTCAAAATATTTTTGCAAATTGTCAAAGGTTTATGAATAAGAAGCATTTTCAAGATTTGAAATTTCTCCCCCCGTTTCAAATGCTTTTCCTTTGACTAAACAAAACTCCCCCTGAATGAAATTCTCCTCTTAGAGTTCAAGAGGGTTTTACCAATTTTTGAAAATACCAATTGAAAAAGATCAAACACATTTAGATACCAATTTGAAAAATTCTTGAAATTAGGTGGTGGTGCGGTCCTTTTGCTTTGGGATTAATACTTTCTCCCCCTTTGGCATTAATCGCCAAAAACGAAGACTTTGAGAGCTCTATTTACTTTCTCCCCCAATGGTACAAGTAGATATGAGTGAAAAGATTATACCAATTAGGAGTGTTGTGGAGTAACGTCGAAGAATACATGATACCGGTAGAGTGGAGTGGAAGCCTTTTCTTTGTTGAGTACTCCATTTCCCTTTCAATCTACGACTTAGTATAGAAATACACTTGAAAACACATTAGTCGTAGTCTTGGTACAAGAATAATAAGAGATATGCATTTGCACCAAAATGAAAGAGACATGATCGAAGGATATGTCAATTAAGCTTAATCATAGTTTTATATAATATAGATTGCTCCCCCTAAATCTGTGCCTTGAGAGGAATACCTATTTTGGCCTTAAATGCCAAATGCACATAATTAGGTTAATGAGAACATATCTATATCATAGAGAATGTGAAGTGCAATGTGTCATAATATAGGTGTGATGCGCATGACAGACTATGCACTTAAGAAAGCATGTTATAGATATTTGATGCATTTACCCTTGATGTTTCAAAGAGACTTAAGGAACCTCCACCTTTGAAACAAAGGTAGCCTATCCTCGTTACAAGGTTAAGCTTTAAGCTCTTTGACAAAAAATTACTTCACCCAGTTTTAACAAAAAAGCATCAAATACAGGAATGAAATTTTTGAGAGGTTAAACTAGGAATGAAGCAGGGATATGCATAGACATGCTTTCTCTTCCTTTTATAAAAGATACGCAAAGAATGTATAAGAGGAAGCTTTAGGTACATGTGTAAATGAGAGGAAGTAGTTTACCCTTTTGTACCTTCACATAGAGACGCTCTTTTCATTGTGCTTTGTCCTTGGTCTTGGTTACTTAAGACCTATATTCAAGACAATATATGGAAATATTTTGCACAAGAGAGAGTTCTACAACTAGTGATCCTTTTCTAAGTCATGTTATCATATATCAAGTAGATCACAAATTGCATAAATTTATACTGAATTCTCCTTTTAACTTAGTGCATCGCAAGAGAGATTGATTGATAGTATATGAGGCACTAAGCAACATAAGTGTCAATTGAAGTTATTCAATGATCAAACGAATAACAGATGCGATCAAAAGAACAACATATGCATTAGATTATCAAATAAGCTTAAAATAGGAGAATCCTGTAAATATGCTACTTGAACAAAGAAAGCTATAATCCTTGATAGAAGTGATATTACTTTACCAAATTGGATTGATTTTAGTAGCATACTTTATGAGAGATTTATTCTCATACATGAGACTATATGGGTTTACAAGAGAAAATGTTAGTCTCAACATAATCAAGATATAGAAATGGGACTCCTCCTAAAGACATGCATCAAGAATTTTAATGACTTGGTTAGATGCACTTTTCCTTTAAAGAAAATAGAGGAATTCATTGAACATCTTGATGAAGGTATGTAATATTTGCAATAATCAGCTTATGTCTCGTATTCTTAAAAATGTAAAAGGTTTAGAATACTTACAACCACACCATTGATTAATTTGAAGATCTTACTATCTAAGTAGGTGTTGTTGTTCTCGATGTCTTCCTTTTCATTTGAGTGTCCTCCCTTTGTAGTTGTCTCCTTTTCTTTTCAAACGTATTAAAAAATACTCGAAAAGGACATTAGCAGCATAAGGGAGTATATGATAAATGATGATTTATTTGGATAAGAGATATAAACAATTTATCATCCACAAGTCACACAGATATGAAGTAAAATCCTTAATATTAGTGCACATCATTGGTAAAGAGGAATATGAACCTTTTATCATTATTAATCAATCATAGGAATTTTACTTCTTCATATTGAATTTATTAGCATAACCTAGAAGCATATCAATATGAGAACAGATATAGCAAAGGCATGAATTGGATTCTAATGGACTAGTGCATTTATGAAAACAAGATTGAATGCACTTCTAGCTGATATATAAGTCCAATAAGAAATTTATTCTTCACATAGATAGAATATGATAATTTGGAATACATGCCAATTGAGGGGAACCATTGTTGATTAAGAGGATGAGTTCCCATACCTTTGCTTTTACCTTTCTTCCTTTAGGTGAAGAGCAACCCTTGAGGCTTGCGTATTTTAATAAATTGAACATGCACTTTACTCTCTTATTGATTTTCATAAATATGCTCAAGAGATGTGTCATTAGTAACACAAGCACTAGTTTCCCTTTTTGTAATCATTTTTGAGAAGGAATGAAAAGTATATTACTAAAGCATGGAAACTTCATAACATGAACTAGATTATCCTGTAGATGATGTTATGCTCAGTTTTAACTCATAAAACAAGCATAGTCAATTTCTTAAGATTATGGGATCAAATCTATCGGAGAGGAAATCTCCGACCGGGTGGCGGAATGCACCCGCCCTAAATCCTAAGATGAGGAGGGGCTTAAGCATTTCGCCTGTTTACGAGATTGGTGGATGAACACATGAAAGCACACAAGAGTTTAGAGTGGTTCGGGCCGCCAGAGCGTAATACCCTACTCCACTGTGTGTTGTATTGCCGTGATAGCTTGTATGAGCTTGTGAGTGTGTGAGTCTTGAGAGAAGTTTTTTAGTACCGTTACATGCCTCCCCTTTTATAGCTCAAGGGGGGCATGTACAAAAGAGCCAAGCCCCGACATGTGGGCCCAAGAACATAACGGATGTATCTCTTGGAGCAGCTGATGTTTGTTGTCGGGGCAATCTTCTTGCGCCCTGACATCCACAATCCGCGTAGTTTTGGCGTACAGGGGAAGCTTCCCTGGAAACACATAAGCGATGAAGGATACGGTGCGCCGTGCAGCACGGGCGTACTGTTTGGTGATGGACTGGACATGCACACCGCATGCAGGGTGGCCCAACGCCGCCTGCCAGTGGAGTGGACAGGTCGCAATAAATGTTGAGGAGGCACATCGTCTGCCAGGCGGCGCTTCCTTTCCGCAATAAATGCGGGGGCAGCGTGGCCCAGAGCCCTTACGTCAGGCTTCGCCCACTGGCTTACGTCACGGGCGATAGGCCACGTGGCAGCATCGGGCCTCCGCCTGAGCGGGGAGCGGGAGCGCACGGGCTAAAGCCCTGACATGTGTCAGCACCAGACCCTTGCCTAGTCCAGGGTATCCCCCGTCCCGTGACCTTGCTGTGGGTGGCCCAGACCTCACTCAGAGGGGTCCGAACCCCATCCAAGGGGTCCAGAATGCTTACCCAGGGGTCCCGAACCGTACCCGGGACTGTTCTCTGTGCGGCTAGAGATAGCCACACAGGCACCGTGTCTTCATACTGTAGTAAGGGGTACCCCTGATTCAAGGTACCGACAGTGGCCTCCGGGCCCGCCTCAGGGGAGGAACGAGCCTGCATGTGGGGCCAAAGTTTGATTGGTGATTGGCACGCTGGTTCTGCGTGCCCACTGTCGTAATTACTGCTTGTTCACCTTTGATCGCGCCAACTGTTACGCCTATCCCCGCGGCTGACTGACCCGTGACTTCTGTACTTGACGGCTTTGCTGGGCCATGCGCGGGGTGCCTTGTTACTGCCGCATTAGTTTCGAAAATTTAACCTCTCCATCTTCTGCGGCGGCCCCGAGGAGGCGCGGTATTGGCACGAGCGGCGGTTTGATTTCTCTGTACCCAGGGACCGGTACCCGAGGGATGACTCGTGGGTCCAGGCCCCTGTGTCAGGGACTGGGCTGTTGCTTTTGGCGGAGGCGAAGAGGCGCGCTACCGCAGGCGGTGGCATGCTTCTTATGCGGCGGTCTGTCTTCTCCGCGCATAGAAACCGGCACGCCAGGTGCCTGACATGTGGGCCTGGCCCCCATGCCCGAGTTTGGACCGTCGGTCGCGGCGAAGATGAAGCGGCGCACCTACCGCGGGGCAGTAGCACGCTCCTCGCGCAACGATTTGCCTTCTTCGCACCAGTGGGACAGCTGTATGACATGCGGGGTCGGGCCCCATGCCATAGGATGGGTACCCTGATGTGCATTGGGGGAGACTCGCCCGTGATGCTTTGGGGCTCGAGCAGGAGAATCTGCCTTTAAAAGGGGGTTCATCCCTCGAGTAGCAGCCATGCCTTGCTTCTCTCCCACCCGTGGTGCCCTTTCGCCTTCGAGCTCTCTGCGCCCCTTTGCCTTCAAGGTTTCTGCCTTGCGTCGCCGTAGTTTGCCATGGCCTTGTAAGCTCATCCCGAGCATGTCCAGACTGAGCTTCCCTACTATGCACGAACCGTTGGTGGTAGCGCCTGGGTTCTTGGTTGTACCGTGCATTTCGGTTTGCCGCTTGCTTGGATGGGATCCGCCGGAGTTCAGTGGGAGGATTTGCGCCGGCGCCATCCTCCCCAGCGAACTCGCGCGCCGGAGAGATTGTGCTCTTTGTCTTCACCCTCCCCAGCAGGTTGGTAGCGCTGAGCTTGCCTTTCCTCCCGCTGCCGGAGGTGCACGGTCTTGTAGGGGCGGCGCTCTTCCACCGGTGCTTGGCTTCAAGGATGTTCATCAGCCTCGCACTGGTGGAGAGCGAGCTGGGTTGCGGCTCCGCCTCCTACCTGAGCTGGTGACCCGCTTCTTCCTCCAGCATTCGAAGAAAGGGATGATCACCAGCCTTGTGAAGGCAGGAGGCGAACTTCGGGTACACGGTGAAAGGGAAATGTGCCCTTGGGCCATTTCTAAGTATTTTGGTGATTAAGTGTCCAACACAAATGGTTATGAGTTAAACTATGCCAAATGGTGGACAAAGTGCAAATCAATACAAAGGTATGATTCTAGACTTAGTACATTGGTTTTTGTGTACTAACATATTTGTCTAAGTGCTAGAATCAGAAAAAAGACAAATGGAAAAGACTTGGCTCGAGCAGCCAAGACTCTGCTCAGTCTGAGTGCACCAGACAGTGTCCGGTGCGCCAGGCTGGCTCTGGTGAAAAGGCTGCTCTCGGGTTTCGTCGGCGGCGTACGGCTAAAAATCACCGGACTATCAGGTGGTGCATCAGACTGTCCGGTGAGCCAACGGTCGGCTGGGCCAACGGTCGGCCGCGCAATCCGCGCGTGACTCGTGGCCGAGCCAACGGTCTGATGGGGCACTGGACTGTCCAGTGTGCACCGGACAGTGTCCGGTGCGCCAACGGCTCCAAATATTCAACGGTCGGCTGCGCCAGAATAGGAAAGAAATCTACACCGGACTGTCCAGTGCACCAGTCGACAGAAGGCAAGAATTGCCTTCCTGGATTGCTCTCAACGGCTCCTAGCTGCCTTGGGGCTATAAAAGGGACCCCTAGGCGCATGAAGGAGGACACCAAGCATTCTTTGATCATCTCTAAGCACCAAGTCTTCATTCTAGCGCATTTGATTCTTTGTGATAGCAATTTGAGCTCCTCTCGAGTTGAGAACTCCGTGTGTGAACTTAGAGCTCAAGTTGTGACTAGTGTGCGTGTTTGAGCTGTTGCTTTTGAGACTTGTGTGTGTTGCTTTTCCCTCCCTTACATCCGTGCATCTTTGTGATCATCATTTGTAAGGGTGAGAGGCTCCAAGTTGTGGAGATTCCTCGCGAACGGGATATAGTGAAAAGAAAGAAACACCGTGGTATTCAAGTGGATCCTTGGATCACTTGAAAGGGGTTGAGTGCAACCCTCGTCCATTGGGACGCCACAACATGGAGTAGGCAAGTGTTGTACTTGGCCAAACCTCGGGATAACTCGCGTGTCTTTTGTGATTGCTTTTCTGTGATACTTGTGTTCACAAGAGCTCACTATTTAGCCTACTAACACTTAACCAAGTTTTGTGGCTATAAGTTTCAAGTTTTTACAGGATCACCTATTCACCCCCCTCTAGGTGCTCTCAATTGGTATCAGAGCCGTTCTCTTCAAGAAAGGGACTAATCGCCCGAAGAGATGGATCCTAAGGGAAAGGGGATGGTGGTCAACAACAATGAGAAGGAGTCCATCTTCAACGAGCCAAGGGACGACAAAGTCAATGACTCCGGCTCGAGTCAAAAGAAGAAGGACGTAAAGAAGAAGAGGCGCATCAGGAAGGTTGTCTACTATGACAGCGACGAATCTTCCTCTTCTCAAAAGGACGACGAATACGAGGAGAAAAAGAAAACGGTTAACTCGAACTTTTCTTTTGATTATTCTCGTATTCCGCATAATTCCAATGCTCATTTGCTTTCCATTCCTCTTGGTAAACCCCCACACTTCGATGGAGAGGACTACGGATTTTGGAGTCACAAAATGCGTAGCCACTTGTTCTCTCTTCATCCAAGTATATGGGAGATAGTAGAAAATGGAATGCAATTTGATAGTTCGGATAAATCCATGTTTATTAATGAACAAATCCATAAAAATGCACAAGCTACTACTGTTCTTTTAGCATCTTTGTGCAGGGAAGAATACAATAAGGTGAGCGGCTTGGATAATGCCAAGAAAATCTGGGACACCCTCAAGATCTCGCATGAGGGGAACGACGCCACCATGCTCACCAAGATGGAGTTGGTGGAAGGCGAACTAGGAAGGTTCGCAATGATCAGGGGAGAGGAGCCAACTCAAACATACAATAGGCTCAAGACCCTGGTCAACAAGATAAGGAGTTATGGGAGCACGAGATGGACAGACCACGACGTCGTCCGACTGATGCTAAGGTCCTTCACTGTCCTTGATCCTCATCTTGTAAACTCTATTCGTGAGAATCCTAGGTACGTCAAGATGACGCCCGAGGAAATACTCAGAAAGTTTGTAAGCGGGCGGATGATGATCAAGGAGGCAAGATATGTTGATGATGCATTGAATGGACCAATGCCGATCTACGAGCCTCAAACTGTTGCTCTCAAAGCAACAAGTAGCAGGGAGGTGCTACCTAGCAAGGCGGTACAAGTTGAGGCAGCCGGGCTAAATGAAGATGAAATGGCCCTCATCATCAAGCGCTTCAAGACGGCGCTCAAAGGTCGCAAGGAGCACCCCAACAAGAGCAAGACGAATGGGAAGCGCTCCTGCTTCAAGTGTGGTAAGATTGGTCACTTTATTGCTAACTGTCCCGATAATGATAGTGACAAGGAACAAGGAAAGAGCGGAAAGTGGGAAAAGAAGAAGACCTACAAAAAGGCGAAGGGCGAGGCACACCTTGGAAAGGAGTGGGATTCGGATTGCTCCTCGTCCGACTCCGACAACGAAGGACTCGCCGCCTCAGCCTTCAACAAGTCGGCTCTCTTCCCCAACGAGCATCACACATGCCTCATGGCAAAGGAGAAAAAGGTAAATACTAGAAGTACTATTACATATGCTTCTTCAAGTGATGATGAGTCTAGTGATGATGAAGTAGACTATGGTAGTTTATTCAAAGGTTTAGATAGAACTAAAATTGATAAAATCAATGAATTAATTGATGCCTTGAATGAGAAAAATAGATTGTTAGAGAAGCAAGAGGATATTTTATATGAAGAGCATGATAAATTTGTTAGCGCACAAAATTCTCTTGCTCTAGAAGTTAAAAGAAATGAAATGCTTTCATGTGAATTGTCTACATGTCATGAATCTATTTCTAGCCTAAAGAGTATCAATGATGACTTAAATGTTAAGTTAGAAGTAGCTAACAAGTCTTGCTCATGTATTGAACATGTAGTAATTTGTAATAGGTGTAAATATTTTAATATTGATGCATGTGTTGAGCACCTTACTTCTATTGCAAAAATTAAATGGTGAAGTAGCTAGTCTTAATGCCCAACTAAAGACTAGAAAAAATGATTTTGATAAACTAAAATTTGCAAGGGATGCCTATACTATTGGTAGACACCCCTCTATTAAGGATGGGCTTGGTTTTCAAAGGGAAGCCAAGAACTTAACAAGTCATAAGGCTCCCATCCCCGCCAAGGAGAAAGGGAAGGCCCCTATGGCAAATAATAGTCAAAAGAATCATGCTTTTATGTATCATGATAGGAAGTTGTCTAGAAATGTTCATTATGATAGGAGTTACAATGCTTATGACTCAAATTTCATGATTGCTTCAAGTTCTTCCTTTATGCATAGTAGAGATATGACCAGGAAAAATGTTATTCATCATGTGCCTAGGAAAAATGTTGTTCATGTATCTAGGAAAGCAAATAATGAACCTTCTACAATTTATCATGCTTGCAACGCTTCCTTTGCAATTTGTAGAAAGGATAAGAAGGTGATTGCTAGGAAATTAGGGGCAAAATGCAAGGGAGATAAAACTTGCATTTGGGTCCCTAAGACCATTGTTACTAACCTTGTAGGACCCAACAAGAGTTGGGTACCTAAGACCCTAGCCTAAATTTGCCTTGCAGGTTTATGCATCCGGGGGCTCAAGTTGGATTATCGACAGCGGATGCACAAACCACATGACGAGGGAGAAGAAGATGTTCACCTCCTACGCCAAGAACAAGGATTCCCAAGATTCAATCATATTCGGTGATGGGAACCAAGGCAAGGTTAAAGGACTAGGAAAGATTGCTATTTCATCCGAGCACTCCATTTCTAATGTGTTTTTAGTTGAGTCGCTCGGGTATAACTTGTTGTCCGTTAGTCAACTTTGTAATATGGGATAATTTCTTATTCACAAATGTAGATGTGTCTGTCTTTAGAAGAAGTGATGGTTCATTAGCTTTTAAGGGTGTACTAGACGGCAAACTTTATTTAGTTGATTTTGCAAAAGAGGAGGCCGGTCTAGATGCATGCTTAATTGCTAAGACTAGCATGGGCTGGCTGTGGCATCGCCGTTTAGCACATGTGGGGATGAAGAACCTTCACAAACTTCTAAAGGGAGAACATGTGTTAGGACTATCAAATGTAACTTTCGAAAAAGATAGACCTTGTGCAGCTTGTCAAGCAGGTAAACAGGTGGGAAGTACTCATCATAGCAAAAATGTGATGACCACATCAAGACCTTTGGAGTTACTTCATATGGACCTCTCCGGACCCGTCGCTTACCTAAGCATAGGAGGAAGTAAGTATGGTCTTGTTATAGTATGATTTTTCCCGCTTCACTTGGGTATTCTTTTTGCAGGATAAAACAGAAACCCAAGGGACCCTCAAGCGCTTCCTAAGGAGAGCTCAAAATGAATTTGAGCTCAAGGTGAAAAAGATAAGGAGCGACAACGGGTCCGAGTTCAAGAACCTTCAAGTGGAGGAGTACCTTGAGGAGGAAGGAATCAAGCACGAGTTCTCCGCTCCCTACACACCACAACAAAACGGTGTGGTAGAGAGGAAGAACAGGACTCTTCTAGACATGGCAAGGACGATGCTTGGAGAGTTCAAGACCCCCGAGTGGTTTTGGTCGGAAGCCGTGAACACGGCTTGCCACACCATAAACCGGGTCTACCTTCATCGCCTCCTCAAGAAGACGTCGTACGAACTCCTAACCGGTAACAAACCCAACGTGTTATACTTTCGTGTATTTGGGAGTAAATGTTACATTCTAGTGAAGAAAGGTAGAAATTCTAAGTTTGCTCCCAAAGCCGTAGAAGGGTTTTTATTAGGATATGACTCAAATACAAAGGCGTATAGGGTCTTCAACAAATCATCGGGTTTGGTTGAAGTCTCTAGCGACGTTGTATTTGATGAGACTAATGGCTCTCCAAGAGAGCAAGTTGATCTTGATGATGTAGATGAAGAAGATGTTCCAACGGGCGTAATACGCACCATGGCAATTGGAGATGTGCGGCCACAGGAACAAAAGGAGCAAGATCAACCTTCTTCCTCAACAATGGTGCAGCCCCCAACTCAAGATGATGAACAGGTTCATCTAGAGGAGGCGTGTGATCAAGGGGGAGCACAAGATAATCATGTTATGGAGGAAGAAGCACAACATGCCCCTCCAACCCAAGTTCGAGCGACGATTCAAAGGAATCATCCCGTCGACCAGATATTGGGTGATATTAGCAAGGGAGTAACTACTCGCTCTAGATTAGTTAATTTTTGTGAGCATTACTCTTTTGTCTCTTCTATTGAGCCTTTCAGGGTAGAAGAGGCCTTGCTAGATCCGGACTGGGTGTTGGTCATGCAAGAGGAGCTCAACAATTTCAAGAGAAATGAAGTTTGGACACTAGTGCCACGTCCCAAGCAAAACGTTGTGGGAACCAAGTGGGTGTTCCGCAACAAACAAGACAAGCACGGGGTGGTGACAAGGAACAAGGCACGACTTGTGGCAAAAGGTTATGCCCAAGTCACAGGTTTGGACTTTGAGGAGACTTTTGCTCCTGTGGCTAGGCTAGAGTCAATTCACATATTGTTAGCCTATGCCGCTCACCATTCTTTTAGGTTGTTCCAAATGGATGTGAAGAGCGCTTTCCTCAACGGGCCAATCAAGGAGGAGGTGTACGTTGAGCAACCCCTTGGCTTTGAGGATGAACGGTACCCCGACCACGTGTGTAAGCTCTCTAAGGCGCTCTATGGACTTAAGCAAGCCCCAAGAGCATGGTATGAATGCCTTAGAGACTTTTTAATTGCTAATACTTTCAAGGTTGGGAAAGCCGATCCAACTTTATTCACTAAGACTTGTGATGGTGACTTATTTGTGTGCCAAATTTATATCGATGACATAATATTTGGTTCTACTAACCAAAAGTCTTGTGAAGAATTTAGTAGGGTGATGACTCAAAAGTTTGAAATGTCGATGATGGGCGAGTTGAACTACTTCCTTGGGTTCCAAGTGAAGCAACTCAAGGACGACACTTTCATCTCCCAAACGAAGTACACGCAAGACTTGATCAAGCGGTTTGGGATGAAGGATGCCAAGCCCGCAAAGACTCCAATGGGAACTGACGGACACGTCAACCTCAACAAAGGAGGTAAGTCCGTTGATCAAAAAGCATACCGGTCTATGATAGGTTCCTTGCTTTACTTATGTGCTAGTAGACCGGACATTATGCTTAGTGTATGCATGTGTGCTAGATTTCAATCCGATCCAAGGGAGTGTCACTTAGTGGCCGTGAAGCAAATTATTAGATATTTAGTCGCTATGCCGTGCTTCAGGATCTGGTATCCAAAGGGGTCTACCTTTGACTTAATTAGATACTCAGACTCCGATTATGCTGGATGTAAGGTTGATTGGAAGAGTACATCAGGGACATGCCAATTCTTAGGAAGGTCCCTGGTGTCTTAGAGTTCTAAGAAACAAACTTCCGTTGCCCTATCCACCGCTGAGGCCGAGTATGTTGCCGCAGGACAGTGTTGCGTGCAACTACTTTGGATGAGGCAAACCCTCCGGGACTTTGGCTACAATCTGAGCAAAGTCCCACTCCTATGTGATAACACTACACGACGGTTGATCTTTAGCGACCCTTATTAGGGACCGACGGTTGGTTGCTAAAAGTTATGGACCGACAGTTGGTCGCTAAATGCGTTTATAGCGACGGTCTGTGGGTCGCTAAAAGTTTAGAAATTTAACGACTTATGGTCGGTCGCTATAGAGGTAAGTGTGTGACTGATGGTGGGTCGCTATAGGGTACGTGATTTTTGTGTTTCTTATTTAATCACCAAAGCCCATGTAAAAGCCTACTAAACAAACAAAACCCTATTTCACGCAACAAACCACAAGCGCAGCCGCCGTCACTTCTGCCTCATCGCGGCCCCATCCCGCCGCTCGTCGACGACGCCACCCCGCCCCTCGGCCGTGGAGAGGAGAGGTGTGATACCATAAAAATCATTAAATAAAAATAATATATTTGGCTATTAACGGTATTTATGGTGATAAATTTTCTTTTAAGTGTTTACTATTTATTTGCCTTTGAAATGATTTTTGATTTCTCATAATTAATTTTGGATATCGAATAACATTTCTTGTTAAGTAAAAATCCAAATAAATAATATAATAAGTACTAGTTCAAAAAAAATAACTATTTTATTTATAAATAATTTTGGGTTAATTGTTCTGAATTTTTGGGTTATTTAAAATTATATTTTGAAATTAGAAAGGAATTGAAAAAGAAAAAAACAAAACCTAACCTAACTAACCCTAATGGCCCAAGGCCCATTAAGCCGGCCGCCCCTGCTCCCTAACCTAGCGCGCGCACCCTCTTCCAGCTGAAGCCGCCGCCACCCTCTGCTTCTCTCTCTCTCCCACCCGCCTCCTCTCTCCTCCCCCTCGCTCCTCTCTCTGACGCGCAGCCAAGCAGACAGTGCCGACCGCGCGACCCCGTGGCCGCGACACCGACGCGCCAGCGCCCTGCCATGCGCGCCTGCAGCCACCCGGAGACCGATCGAGCTCCCTACACCCATCGAGCCCGCTCGACGTCCGCGCCTGGAAGCCGCGCCAGGAGCCCGCTCAACGTCCGCGCCCGGAAGCCGCGCCAGGAGCCCACTCGACGTCCGCGCCAGGAAGCCACCCGGAGCCGCGCCAGGAAACCACCCGGAGCCCGCTCGACGTCCGCGCCCGGAAGCCGCGCCAGGAGATCGACGCCCTGCCCCTGCAGCGCCCCGCGCCGCTGCATCCTGCAGCTCGCCCCATCCCCTGACTTGTCGTGTCTTGGGCCATCGCGGCACTCTCATCTTGCATCGTCGCCTTATTGCTGTTCTGGTGAGGCCATATCGTTCTTGTCCTACTCATTTCCCTACCGGCATCAAATCCTTACTGTTGTTTATACGTATGTTTTTGTGTGAGTTGGGAGGTGGAGAAGAAAGGAACTCTAGTGTTGTCGGCGTTTCGAGACCGGGGGGTCCCTGAGCCGACAAGTGAGTGTGCCGCGTGCCCCAGCCCAGATGGGTCGAGCGCGTGGGCGAGCGCGAAGGGGGGAAAGCGAGGTGGCCAGAGACGGGCGTGAGAGAGGTGGAAATCCCGCGGCCTTCGTGTTCGTCCCGCGCCCAGGTCGGGTGCGCTTGCAGTAGGGGGTTACAAGCGTCCACGCAGGTGAGGGAAGCGAGCGGCCCCAAGAGAGCGCCTGTCCCGTCCTCGTCCCCGCGCGGCCAACCTTCTCTAAGAAGGCCCTGGTCCTTCCTTTTATAGGCGTAAGGAGAGGATCCAGGTGTACAATGGGGGTGTAGCAGAGTGCTACGTGTCTAGCGGAGGGAGAGCTAGCGCCCTAAGTACATGCCGATGTGACAGCCGGAGAGATCTTGGCACCCAGTCGGTGTGATGTCGTGGCCGTCGGAGGAGTGGCGGAGCCTGGCGGAGGGACAGCTGTCGGAGTGGTCGAGTCCTTGCTGACGTCCTCCTGCTTCCGTAAGAGAGCTGAGAGCCGCCGTCGTCACAGGGCACGCGGGGCGCCATCATTGCCTATCTGGCGGAGCTAGCCAGATGGGACACCGGTCTTGTTCTCTGCGGCCCGAGTCGGCTCGGGGTAGGGTGATGATGGCGCTTCCTGTTGACGTGGCGGGCCCGCGCCCGAGGTCGGGCGACGTGGGGGCTCCTCCGAGGCTGGGGTCGAGTCTGTCTTCCGTGGCCGAGGCCGAGCCCGAGCCCCTGGGTCGAGCGAGGCGGAGGTCGTTCGGCAGAGGCCAGGGCGGAGTCCGAGCCCTGAGGTCGGTCGAAGCGGAGTTCTGGGTCGGGCGGAGCGGAGTTCGCCGTCTTTCGGGGCCTATCCCGAGTCCGAGCCCTGGGTCGGGCAGAGCGGAGTTCGCCGTCTTCCGGGTCTTAGCCCAAGTCCGAGCCCTGGGTCGGGCAGAGCGGAGATCGCCGTCTTCCGGGTCTTAGCCCGAGTCCGAGCCCTGGGTCGGGTGGAGCGGAGATCGCCGTCTTCCGGGGCCTAGCCCGAGTCCGAGCCCTGGGTCGGGCGGAGCGGAGTTTCCTATGGCGCCTCTGGCAAGGCCTGACTGCCTGTCAGTCTCACTCTGTCAAGTGGCACTGCAGTCGGAGTGGCGCAGGCGGCGCTATCCTTCTGTCAGACCGGTCAGTGGAGCGGCGAAGTGACGGCGGTCACTTCGGCTCTGCCGAGGGGCGCGCGTCAGGATAAAGGTGTCAGGCCACCTTTGCGTTAAATGCTCCTGCGACTCGGTCGGTCGGTGCGGCGATTTAGTCAGGGTTACTTCTTAGCGAAGGCAAGGCCTCGGGCGAGCCGGAGATGTGTCCGCCGTTAAAGGGGGGCCTCGGGCGAGACGGAAATCCCTCGGGGTCGGCTGCCCTTGCCCGAGGCTAGGCTCGGGCGAGGCGTGATCGAGTCGCTCGTATGGACTGATCCCTGACTTAATCGCACCCATCAGGCCTCTGCAGCTTTATGCTGATGGGGGTTACCAGCTGAGAATTAGGCGTCTTGAGTGTACCCTTAATTATGGTCCCCGACAGTAGCCCCCGAGCCTCGAAGGGAGTGTTAGCACTCGCTTGGAGGCTTTCGTCGCACTTTTTTGCAAGGGGACCAGTCTTTCTCGGTTGCATTTTGTTCCGGTGGGTGCGCGCGAGCGCACCCGCCGGGTGTAGCCCCCGAGGCCTCGGAGGAGTGATTTCACTCCTTCGAGGTCTTAATGCCTTGCGTAATGCTTCGGCTGGTCTGGTTGTTCCCTCATGCGAACTGGCCGTAGCCCGGGTGCACGGTCGGGGCCCAAGTTCTCGGGCTGGTATGTTGACGCTGTCAACGGTTCGGCCGGAGCCGGGTTTGCGAGAGCAGCCCCCGAGCCTCTGCACAGGGCGAGAGGGCGATCAGGGACAGACTCGGCTTTTTTACATACGCCCCTACGTCGCCTTTCCGCAAGGAGGAGGGGGGGAGAGCGCCATGTTACCCTCGATGGGCACCGAACATGGTGTCTCCGGTGAGCTGCAAGCGGGTAATCCGAGTGGACGTCCGTGCCCCGTTCGTTGGGGGTCGGCTAGGGGCCCAGAGGCACGCCCAAAAGTACCTGCGGGTGATCTGCCGGACCCGGTCCCCTGGCGACGGGGTCCGAGGGCTCGATGCCTCCCTCCGATGGGATTCCGTTACAAGATCGCTCCCGCTGGTCTCGGAAATGTCCTAGGGTACCTCGGGAGCGCAGCCCGAGCCTTGGTTATGTATCGAACGTACCCCTGGTCATCCCTCGCTCGGCGTCTGAGGCGACTGTGAACCCTTTGGGGGCCAGCCTTCGAACCCCTGATCAGTAATGGGTGCGGAGCCCGAGTAGCCTGAGGCGGCCGTGGAGCCCTTCGGGGGGCCGGCCTTCGAACCTCTGACCAGTAGTGGGTGTAGGGCCCACGCGATCTGAGGCGACTGTTGAACCCCTCGGAGGGCCAGCCTTCGAACCTCTGATCAGTAGGGGGGCTTGGAGCCCGGTTCCTTCACAGGGAAGGATCCTTTTCGGGGTATCCCCCTTTCCCGGTCCCTGTTGCAAGAGATAGAGAAAGAGGAAAAAAGGAAAAGGATACGAAATCGAACGACGTGGCGTACCTTTTCTTGGCGCGGTTATTACGGCGAAGGCGAAGCGTCGCCCGCTTCTCCTGCCAGGAGCGCCGCTTGTCCCGCCGCGGAGTTAATGCGACGGGGCGAGTGGTTGGCGGGGCGGCCGTTGCGCGTGCGCGAGCCGTTCGAGGAACGGATCACGGGCGTGCCGTCTTCACGCCGTGGGAGGAGGCTCTTTCGCTGCCCCTGGATGGGACGTGAGCCTGACTGACGACGTGACCGCTGCTCCCGCCCGCCTGCCACCGTCATTACTGCCGGCCCGCTTTCGGCCGCATTGACCGTCGCGCCAGGCTGGCGCCGCTGGGTCGCGCGCTGGGTCGCCTCGAGTCGCGGTATTGGTTCCGCAACCGAAGGGGCGCGATGGTGGCGCAAGTGGCGGTGCAGTTGCTTGCATGCAGCATTTGGCGCGCCGGTTGCGTGACGCGTGGGCCTGGGCCTCCATGCTGGCGCGTTGGGAGTCGGAGAAGCGCGTCCACCTGGCGCGATTGCATGCCGCCTGCATGGCTGCCCGCCCTTTCGCCCGTTGGTCTGGGCAAAAGTGGGGGGTCGCTTGTAACCGCTGGGCGGTTGTGTGCACCACGCGCGGCGGTTTGGCCTTTTCTTGCTCTGAGCCGGTTTGCGTGACATGCGGGACCCAGCCCCCGCGTCGCAGGGGAGGGCCTTGGAGCGTGTTGGAGAAGATTCAGCCTGTGGCGTTTGGGGGCGCACGTAGGGAGAGTTGCCTTTAAAAGGAGGGCGACCCCTTTCGGAAGGCGACCATGTCTTCTTCCTCCCTCATGCAGTCGTGTCTTTCCATCTTCCAAGCCCCCGGATGGGGGGTACCCGCCGTCTTTCCGCCTCATCGTTGGAGGAACGTAACTCCATGGGAGTTGGTACCTTTCAGCCATCGTTCAGCTTCAAGGATTTTCATCATGCAGCCCGGCCGCACCCCTCCACCGGCGGTCACCCAAGATGGTGACCTCCAACTTGATGGTGGGGGAAAGCGAGCCGGGCTGCGGCCTCTGCCCCTCCCTCAGCCTCAAGGATTTTCATCACCAGGGCTGGGGAGGGGAGTGTGCCGAGTTGAGGTCGGCCCCCGCGTGGGCGGCGGCCCGCTCCTTCACTCAGTGATCGGAGGGAAGGGCGGTCGTCGTCCGTGGCGCTGGCAGCTGCACCGTGCCTGGCTCTTGGACGCGAGTGGCTTCGGAGCCGCTCGCGGCGCCGGCGTCCGCCACGGCAGCTTGAAGAGGTTCTTCTGCCGGCGAGATAGCCAAGGCCGGCCACGGACCGACCTTCAACTTTACGGCCTTCTGCCCGTCCTTGCCTCACAAGTTTTGGCATGGGCGGGGGCCTCCTGGCAGCAGCATCCGCCCTGAGGTCAGTGCTGCCGCTGCTCGGCCCCCCGGAGCAGAAGTCGTCGTCGCCGCCGCCGCTGGAGCAGGTGGCGGCGCGCCGTTCGTCGGCCTTCCGTTGCTCCGCAGGCCTTCCCCCATGGAGTGGGGTTGTTCGTACCTGCGGAGGGGGAACCGGAGTTCTGTTCGTAATGGCACTTTGAATGCCAGTGTTTTTGTTCATTGTGGCTGTCGAGGCCTGAACATGTACGTAATTTCGGCACGGAGCCGTGTTTTTTCCTCATTTTCGAGCACTATGTCTCGCCTGTTGATTATCTAAATCGCTTCACCAAGCATGAGTCGCCCCGTGTCAAGGTGACGAGTGAGGTATCCGTATCCCGGAGGCGTAGGAGTCCCTCGGCTCGATCGGCCTTGTTGTCTGAGGCTCCTCTAGCTTAGTTAAGGAGACCCCTTGGCCGCTCTTCGATGAGCCGAGGCCAGGGGTAGCGATATCAGTACGAACAGAGGCGGAGTTGGCTCGAAAATGGGAACCTGGTTGGCCGGAGCCTAGCCGGGTTGTCCGTCAGCGGGGCCGACGCCGGAGTCGATCAGCCGAGGCCTCGGGTCGGGCTGGCGCCCTCGGAAGATGGTTGGCCGAGGCCCGAGGGGTAACCGGCCGAGCCGCCTGCTCGGGCCGGATTCCCGGAGGAGTCCCTGGACCGCGTCGCCGTCCGAGGCCGGGTCGGACCTCACTGAAGGTGTCATCGATGCCGAGGGTGCTACAGCCCCCTTCCAGCGTGAAGACCCGAGCCTGCAGGATCAGATTGTCTTGTAGCGTGTGCCTTCTGTGGCCGCCGAGGCCAGAAAACACACCCTCGCTGCGTTGTAAAGCTGCGTCTCCTTTCCTCTTGTTTCGAGCATCTGGACTTTTTGTCGGTAACAGGGATGTTTGTGCGAGCGAGAGTTGCTTCTCGCGGAAGGTGACGAGTGAGGTATCCGTATCCCGGAGGCGTGGGAGTCCCTCGGCTCGGTCGGCCTTGCCGCTTACGCGTACTTTCACCCGTCCATGAGGCCCTGTCACCGATTCAGTCGAGAAGGCTTGAAGGACCGCTTCGGCAGAAGAGCTTCCGAACGTAAAGACTTGTTCGGTCCGCGGAATCACTTTATCCGAACGCGAGTTACTTATCGCAGAAGGTGATGAGTGAGGTATCCGTATCCCGGAGGCGTTGGAGTCCCTCGGCTCGGTCAGCCTTGGCTGCTTACGTGTACTCCGTCGTTTTCAGGATCCGCTTTTCGAAGTAGTCAAAAAGCACGAAAGATATTCTGCTAAAAGAGATCTTTTTTCGAGGAAAATTTCGACGCAGAGGGGGTTCCCCCCCTTTTAGCCCCCGAGGGAGGGTCGGGCTTTGCCGAGGCGAGGCCGACCCTTCCTTGATGACTAAACTTTGCGTGGGTGCGAGGTATATGAACAACTTGAAAACATCTTAAGGGTAGAAGCGACGTAGCTGTTTGATGTTCCAAGCGTTGCCGTAGATCTCGCCTTGATTGTTGGCCAGCTTGTATGTTCCGGGCTTCAGAACTTTGGCGATGACGAATGGCCCCTCCCAGGGGGGCGTGAGCTTGTGCCTCCCTTGGGCGTCTTGCCGCAGCCGAAGCAGCAGGTCGCCCACCTGGAGGTCTCGGGGCCGGACCCCTCGGGCGTGGTAGCGTCGCAGGGACTGCTGGTACCGCGCCGAGTGTAGTAAGGCCCTGTCCCGGGCCTCTTCCAGCTGGTCCAGCGATTCTTCTCCGCTAGCTTGGTTGCTTTGATCGTTGTAGGCCCTCGTCCTCGGGGAGCCGTATTCCAGGTCAGTGGGCAAGATGGCCTTGGCTCCGTAGACCAGGAAGAACGGCGTGAAACCCGTGGCTCGGCTCGGCGTTGTCCTCAGGCTCCAGACCACCGAGGGGAGTTCCTTCATCCATCGTTTGCCGAACTTGTTGAGGCCGTTGTAAATCTGGGGCTTGAGCCCTTGTAAAATCATGCCGTTGGCACGCTCTACTTGCCCATTTGACATGGGATGAGCCACGGCGGCCCAGTCCACTCGGATATGATGATCCTCGCAAAAATCCAAGAATTTTTTGCCGGTGAACTGGGTACCGTTGTCGGTGATGATGGAGTTTGGGACCCCGAAGCGATGGATGATGTTGGTGAAGAACGCCACCGCCTGCTCGGACCTGATGCTGTTCAGGGGTCGGACCTCGATCCACTTGGAGAATTTGTCGATGGCGACCAGTAGGTGCGTGTAGCCCCCGGGCGCCTTCTGCAAGGGACCGACGAGGTCCAGACCCCATACAGCAAAGGGCCAGGTGATGGGTATCGTCTGCAGAGCCTGAGCGGGCAGGTGGGTCTGCTTCGCATAGAATTGGCACCCTTCGCAGGTGCGGACAATTCTAGTGGCGTCAGCCACCGCCGTTGGCCAGTAGAAGCCTTGCCGGAAAGCATTCCCGACAAGGGCTCGAGGCGCTGCATGATGACCGCAAGCCCCCTGAGTGTATTTCTTGCAGGAGTTCCTGGCCTTCGGCGATGGAGATGCATCGCTGGAGGATGCCCGAGGGGCTGCGGTGGTAGAGCTCCTCCTCATCGCCCAGCAAGACGAACGACTTGGCGCGTCGCGCTACCCGCCGAGCCTCGGCTTGGTCGAGGGGTAGCTTACCTTGGCGGAGATATTGCAGGTACGGGGTCTGCCAATTTCGATCAGGCGTGGCCCCGTTCTGCTCCTCCTCGACGTGCAGTGCCTCGGCCTCGGGGGCCGAGGGTACCTCGGGCCGAACCGAGGGTGCCTCGGGCTAGGCCGAGGGTGCCTCGGGCTGAGCCGAGGGTGCCTCGGGCTGAGCCGAGGGTGCCTCGGGCTCGGGCGTGTCGTCGATCTTGACGGAGG